>NC_089804.1:60338490-60415990 GCF_029633855.1 Hoplias malabaricus | reverse complement strand
GACAGGGGGAGGAAGGATGTCTGTGGCAGTTTTTGAGTATCTGTATATTTCAGTGTTTCAGTATTTAAGTAACTGAGTAATTAAGTATTTGAGTAATTGAGTAAATGGTTATTTGAGTATTTCTCAGGGCAGAGGGACACCTGTCTGGTTTGAGATAAAGCTCACCATCTGGAACTCGTCTCATTTTTTATGAATCTGTTTCTCAGTGCTATCTGCTCTAAGCTCAGTTATCTCTCGCTCTGTTGACTCAGTAAACACTCGAGCCTGATCTCCTCCCAAACCGTGGGAGCCTGCTCACTCTCACCTGCTCATACACTCAGGACACAAGTCCAGGATTCTGCTCACAATTTCACAGCTTTCACACATTCTTTTATTCATTCATTCATTTTCTGTAACCACTTCATCCTGTTCAGGGTTGTGGTTAAATAAAGTTAATTCAAAGTAAACACTCTGGGCTCCCGTCGTCCTCAGAAACTCCGAACTGAGCCGACTCTGAGTGCTGAGTGAGAAACAGTGAAAATCTGTGATATTGTCTCTGCGCTGAGACCAGTGTGAGACACCACTGAGACCTACACTGAAATTTAAGAAGAGACAAAGGAGACATTCCTGGATTCTATCTCTCTGGAGAGACATCTGAGCAGCAGGAGACACAAGACACTGTCTCCGCTGTCTCTCCATCTGACCTCAGTATCATCCAGGAGACAATAAAGAGACAATAAAGAGACATGTCAGAGATATTAATGTAGAATTACAGAGATATTACTGTGGAACTACTGAAATATTAAAGTGGAACTACAGAGAAATATCAGAAAGCTGATGTCACTGTAAATATGTCGTTAAATTCCACACATTTCTGCACGTGATAAACTCTGACTCAGATGATTCTCCATTGTTTTTAAAGTGGAGGATTTAAATGGGTTTGGAAAACCCCTGTGTGTGTGTGTGAGTGTGTGTGTGTGTGTGTGTGTTACAGGAACATATCCCATCACTGGGACCAACACCAGTATACACACACACACTAAGGGGACTTTTCTTCCTTGTGTTGAAAGCAGGTCCCCACAATGTAAATCATTCATATTTAATTTCAGGTTTATTCAGATCTAGTGTAAGGTCAGGGTTGGGGTCAGGGTTGGGGTCAGGGTGAGGTTTAGGTCAGTAGTACTTATAGATATGGTACAGGAAAGGCTCATCAGAATGATTGAATAGTCTAAGTAATGTCCCCACAGTTAATGAAATCCAGGATGTGTGTGTGTGCACCTGAGAGTGTGTCGGTTACTGAGCTCTGCACCTGCTCCTGAGTCTCAGACAGGGTCTCACTCAGAGCTGATCTTATCAATAATGAATAATTAATATCCAACCAGACCAACCTGATCCTCCCTCTTCACTCAAGCCCTGTCCAATACACACTCTCTCTGTTTGGAACACAGTCCCACAGTTCCACACTTCCACACTTCAACAGTTCCACAGTCCCATATTTCCAAACTTCAACAGTTCCACACTTCCATACTTCCACAGTGCCACAGTTCCACTCTTCCACACCTCCACAGTTCCATACTTCCGAACTTCCACAGTTCCACACTTCCACACTTTCACACTTTCACAGTTCCACAATTCCACAATTCCACACTTCAACAGTTCCACAGTTCAACACTTCCACAGTTCCACAATTCCACAATTCCACAAGTCAACAGTTCCACAGTTCAACACTTCCACACTTCCACAGTTCCACAGTTCCACACTTCAACAGTTCCGCATTTCCACACTTTCACAGTTCCACAATTCCACAATTCCACACTTCAACAGTTCCACAGTTCAACACTTCCACAGTTCCACAATTCCACAATTCCAGACTTCAACAGTTCCGCATTTCCACACTTCCACAGTTCCACACTTCCTCAATTCCACACTACCATAGTTCCACACTTCCACATATTCACAGTTCCACACTTCCACATTTCTACATCTCCACAATTCCACAGTTTCACAGTTCCACACTTCCAAAGGTCCACATTTCAACAATTCCACAGTTTCACAGTTCCAAACTTCCACAGTTCCACACCTCCACAGTTCAACACTTCCACAATTCCATACTTCCATAGTTCCACACTTCCACATTTCCAAACTTCTACAATTCCAATCTCCAAAAATTCCACACTTCCACAGTTCCACAGTTCCACACCTCCACACTTCTACACATCCACATTTCCACACTTCCACAGTTCCACAACTCCACAATTTCCATAGTTCCATACTTCCACAGTTCCATACTTCCACACCTCCACAGTTCCATACTCCCACACTTCCACAGTTCCAAACTTCCACACTTTCACAGATCTCCAAAAATTCCACAGTTTCACATTTCCACACTTCCACAGTTCCACACTTCCACATTTTCACACTTCCACATTTCCACACCTCCACACTTCCACAGTTCCAAAGTCCAACAGTTCCACAGTTTCACATTTCCACAGTTCCACAGTTCCACACTTCCATGGTTCCACACTTTCACAGATCCACACTTCCACAGTTCCATACTTACACACTTCCACAGTTCCACACCTCCACACTTCCACAGTTCCAAAGTCCGACAGTTCCACAGTTTCATATTTCTACAGTTCCACACTTTCACAGTTCCATGGTTCCACACTTCCACAGGTCCACACTTCCACATTTCAACAGTTCCACACTTCCACAGTAACACACTTTCACATTTTCACACTTCCACAGTAACAAACTTTCACATTTTCACACTTCCACAGTTCCACACTTCCAAAGTTCCACAGTTCCACACTTCCACAGTTCAACACTTCCATATTTCCACACTTCCAAAGTTCCACAGTTACACACTTCCACAGTCCCACACTTCCACACTTCCATACATCAACAGTTCCACAGTTCCACACTTCCACAGTTTCCCAGTTCAACACTTCCACCCTTCAACAGTTCCATAATTCCACACTTCCACAGTTCCACACCTCCACACTTCTACACATCCACATTTCCACACTTCCACAGTTCCACAACTCCACAATTTCTATAGTTCCATACTTCCACAGTTCCATACTTCCACACCTCCACAGTTCCATACTTCCACACCTCCACAGTTCCATACTCCCACACTTCCACAGTTCCAAACTTCCACACTTTCACAGATCTCCAAAAATTCCACAGTTTCACATTTCCACACTTCCACATTTCCACACCTCCACAGATCCTCACTTCCACAGTTCCATACTTCCACACTTCCACACTCGCACAGTTCCACACTTCCACACTTCCACACTTAAACATTTCCAATGTACAACAGTTCCACAGTTTCACCTTTCCACACTTCCACAGTTCCATGGTTCCACAGTTCCACAGATCCACACTTCCATAGTTTCACACTTCCACACTTCCACAGTTCCACAATTGCACAGTTCCACACTTCCACACTTGTACAGTTCCACCCTTGCACAGTTCCACACTTCCACAGTTCCACACTTCCATATTTCCACACTTCCAAAGTTCCACAGTTACACACTTCCACAGTCCCACACTTCCACACTTCCATACATCAACAGTTCCACAGTTACACACTTCCACAGTTTCCCAATTCAACACTTCCACCCTTCAACAGTTCCATAATTCCACACTTCCACAGTTCCACAGTTCCACACTTCCACAGATCCACACCTCCACAGTTACACACTTCCACAGTTACACACTTCCACAGTTCCACAGCTCAACAGATCCACACTTCCACAGTTCCACAGCTCAACAGATCCACACTTCCACAGTTTCACACTTTCACACTTCCACAGTTGCATATTTCCACATTTCCACACTTCCACACATCCACAGTTCCACACTTCAACGGTTCCACACTTCCACAGTTGCACACTTCCACAGTTCCACACTTCCACAGTTTCATACTTCCACACTTCCACAGTTCCACAGTTCCACACATCTACACTTCCACAGTTCCACACTTCCACACTTACACACTCGCACAGTTCCACACTTCCACACTTAAACATTTCCAATGTACAACAGTTCCACAGTTTCACCTTTCCACACTTCCACAGTTCCACAGATCCACACTTCCACTTTCACATTTCCACAGTTCCACACTTCCACAGTTCCTCACTTCCACTGTTACACACTTCCACAGTTCCACACTTCCAAAGTTCCACAGTTCCACACTTCCAAATTTCTACATTTCCAATCTCCAAAAATTCCACACTTTCACACTTCCACACTTCCACCATTTCACATTTCCACACCTCCACACTTCCACAGTTCCAAAGTCCAACAGTTCCACAGTTTCATATTTCCACAGTTCCACACTTCCATGGTTCCACACTTTCACAGATCCACACTTCCACAGTTCCATACTTCCACACTCCCACAGTTCCACACCTCCACACTTCCACAGTTCCAAAGTCCAACAGTTCCACAGTTTCACATTTCTACAGTTCCACAATTCCACAGTTCCACACTTCCACAGTTCCATGGTTCCACACTTCCACAGTTACACATTTCCACAGTTCCACAGTTCCACAGTAACACACTTTCACATTTTCACACTTCCACAGTAATAAACTTTCACATTTTCACACTTCCACATTTCCACACTTCCACACTTCCACATTTCCACACTTCCATAGTTCCACACTTCCACACTTCCACAGTTCCACAATTGCACAGTTCCACACTTCCACACTTGTACAGTTCCACCCTTGCACAGTTCCACACTTCTAAAGTTCCACAGTTCCACAGTTCCACACTTCCACAGTTCAACACTTCCATATTTCCACACTTCCAAAGTTCCACAGTTACACATTTCCACAGTCCCACACTTCCACACTTCCATACATCAACAGTTCCATAATTCTACACTTCCACAGTTTCCAGTTCAACACTTCCACCCTTCAACAGTTCCATAATTCCACACTTCCACAGTTCCACAGTTCCACACTTCCACAGATCCACACCTCCACAGTTACACACTTCCACAGTTACACACTTCCACAGTTCAACACTTCCACAGTTCCACAGCTCAACAGATCCACACTTCCACAGTTCCACAGCTCAACAGATCCACACTTCCACAGTTTCACACTTTCACACTTCCACAGTTGCACATTTCCACATTTCCACACATCCACAGTTCCACACTTCAACAGTTCTACACTTCCACAGTTGCACACTTCCACAGTTCCACACTTCCACAGTTTCATACTTCCACACTTCCACAGTTCCACAGTTCCACACTTCCACAGTTCAACACTTCCATATTTCCACACTTCCAAAGTTCCACAGTTACACACTTCCACAGTCCCACACTTCCACACTTCCATACATCAACAGTTCCACAGTTCCACACTTCCACAGTTTCCCAGTTCAACACTTCCACCCTTCAACAGTTCCATAATTCCACACTTCCACAGTTCCACAGTTCCACACCTCCACACTTCTACACATCCACATTTCCACACTTCCACAGTTCCACAACTCCACAATTTCTATAGTTCCATACTTCCACAGTTCCATACTTCCACACCTCCACAGTTCCATACTTCCACACCTCCACAGTTCCATACTCCCACACTTCCACAGTTCCAAACTGCCACACTTTCACAGATCTCCAAAAATTCCACAGTTTCACATTTCCACACTTCCACAGTTCCACAGTTCCACATTTCCACACCTCCACAGATCCTCACTTCCACAGTTCCATACTTGCACACTTCCACACTCGCACAGTTCCACACTTCCACACTTAAACATTTCCAATGTACAACAGTTCCACAGTTTCACCTTTCCACACTTCCACAGTTCCATGGTTCCACAGTTCCACAGTTCCACACTTCCACAGATCCACACCTCCACAGTTACACACTTCCACAGTTACACACTTCCACAGTTCAACACTTCCACAGTTCCACAGCTCAACAGATCCACACTTCCACAGTTCCACAGCTCAACAGATCCACACTTCCACAGTTTCACACTTTCACACTTCCACAGTTGCACATTTCCACAGTTCCACACTTCCACAGTTTCATACTTCCACACTTCCACAGTTCCACAGTTCCACACTTCTACACTTCCACAGTTCCATACTTCCATACTTCCACACTTCAACGGTTCCACACTTACACACTTACACACTCGCACAGTTCCACACTTCCACACTTAAACATTTCCAATGTACAACAGTTCCACAGTTTCACCTTTCCACACTTCCACAGTTCCACACTTCCACAGTTCCATGGTTTCACAGTTCCACAGATCCACACTTCCACATTTCCACACTTCCACTTTCACATTTCCACAGTTCCAC
This sequence comes from Hoplias malabaricus, assembly GCF_029633855.1. Taxonomy (NCBI): domain Eukaryota; kingdom Metazoa; phylum Chordata; class Actinopteri; order Characiformes; family Erythrinidae; genus Hoplias; species Hoplias malabaricus. The sequence goes on along the minus strand of NC_089804.1, from coordinate 60,409,662 downwards.
AGTTCCACACTTCCACAGTTCCTCACTTCCACTGTTACACACTTCCACAGTTCCACACTTCCAAACTTCTACATTTCCAATCTCCAAAAATTCCACAGTTCCACATTTCCACACCTCCACACTTCCACAGTTCCAAAGTCCAACAGTTCCACAGTTTCACATTTCCACAGTTCCACAGTTCCACACTTCCATGGTTCCACACTTTCACAGATCCACACTTCCACAGTTCCATACTTCCACACTTCCACAGTTCCACACCTCCACACTTCCACAGTTCCAAAGTCCAACAGTTCCACAGTTTCACGTTTCTACAGTTCCACAATTCCACAGTTCCACACTTCCACAGTTCCATGGTTCCACACTTCCACAGGTCCACAGTTCCACATTTCCACAGTTCCACAGTTCCACACTTCCACAGTAACACACTTTCACATTTTCACACTTCCACAGTAAGAAACTTTCACATTTTCACACTTCCACAGTTCCACATTTCCACACTTCCACACTTCCAAAGTTCTACACTTCCACACTTGTACAGTTCCACAATTGCACAGTTCCACACTTCCACAGTTCCACACTTCCATATTTCCACACTTCCAAATTTCCACAGTCCCACACTTCCACAGTCCCACACTTCCACACTTCCATACATCAACAGTTCCACAGTTCCACACTTCCACAGTTTCCCAGTTCAACACTTCCACCCTTCAACAGTTCCATAGTTCCACAGTTCCACACTTCCACAGATCCACACCTGCACAGTTACACACTTCCACAGTTACACACTTCCACAGTTCAACACTTCCACAGTTCCACAGCTCAACAGATCCACACTTCCACAGTTCCACAGCTCAACAGATCCACACTTCCACAGTTTCACACTTTCACACTTCCACAGTTGCACTTTTCCACATTTCCACACTTCCACACATCCACAGTTCCACACTTCAACAGTTCCACAGTTCCACAGTTCCACACTTCCACATTTTCATACTTCCACACTTCCACACTTCCACAGTTCCACACTTCTACACTTCAACAGTTCCATACTTCCATACTTCCACAGTTCCATGGTTCCACAGTTCCACAGATCCACAGCTCCACACTTCCACAGTTCCACACTTCCACCCTTCTACAGTTCCACCCTTGCACAGTTCCACACTTCCACAGTTCCAGAGCTCCACAGTTCCACCCTTGCACAGTTACACATTTCCACACTTCCACAACTCCACAATTCCACAGTTCCACATTTCCACACTTCCACAGTTTCCAGTTCAACACTTCCACCCTTCAACAGTTCCATAATTCCACACTTCCACAGTTCCACAGTTCCACACTTCCACAGATCCACACCTCCACAGTTACACACTTCCACAGTTACACACTTCCACAGTTCAACACTTCCACAGTTCCACAGCTCAACAGATCCACACTTCCACAGTTCCACAGCTCAACAGATCCACACTTCCACAGTTTCACACTTTCACACTTCCACAGTTGCACATTTCCACATTTCCACACATCCACAGTTCCACACTTCAACAGTTCTACACTTCCACAGTTGCACACTTCCACAGTTCCACACTTCCACAGTTTCATACTTCCACACTTCCACAGTTCCACAGTTCCACACTTCCACAGTTCAACACTTCCATATTTCCACACTTCCAAAGTTCCACAGTTACACACTTCCACAGTCCCACACTTCCACACTTCCATACATCAACAGTTCCACAGTTCCACACTTCCACAGTTTCCCAGTTCAACACTTCCACCCTTCAACAGTTCCATAATTCCACACTTCCACAGTTCCACAGTTCCACACCTCCACACTTCTACACATCCACATTTCCACACTTCCACAGTTCCACAACTCCACAATTTCTATAGTTCCATACTTCCACAGTTCCATACTTCCACACCTCCACAGTTCCATACTTCCACACCTCCACAGTTCCATACTCCCACACTTCCACAGTTCCAAACTTCAACACTTTCACAGATCTCCAAAAATTCCACAGTTTCACATTTCCACACTTCCACAGTTCCACAGTTCCACATTTCCACACTTCCACAGATCCTCACTTCCACAGTTCCATACTTGCACACTTCCACACTCGCACAGTTCCACACTTCCACACTTAAACATTTCCAATGTACAACAGTTCCACAGTTTCACCTTTCCACACTTCCATAGTTCCATGGTTCCACAGTTCCACAGTTCCACACTTCCACAGATCCACACCTCCACAGTTACACACTTCCACAGTTACACACTTCCACAGTTCAACACTTCCACAGTTCCACAGCTCAACAGATCCACTCTTCCACAGTTCCACAGCTCAACAGATCCACACTTCCACAGTTTCACACTTTCACACTTCCACAGTTGCACACTTCCACAGTTCCACACTTCCACAGTTTCATACTTCCACACTTCCACAGTTCCACAGTTCCACACTTCTACACTTCCACAGTTCCATACTTCCATACTTCCACACTTCAACGGTTCCACACTTACACACTTACACACTCGCACAGTTCCACACTTCCACACTTAAACATTTCCAATGTACAACAGTTCCACAGTTTCACCTTTCCACACTTCCACAGTTCCACACTTCCACAGTTCCATGGTTTCACAGTTCCACAGATCCACACTTCCACATTTCCACACTTCCACTTTCACATTTCCACAGTTCCACAGTTCCACACTTCCACAGTTCCTCACTTCCACTGTTACACACTTCCACAGTTCCACACTTCCAAACTTCTACATTTCCAATCTCCAAAAATTCCACAGTTCCACATTTCCACACCTCCACACTTCCACAGTTCCAAAGTCCAACAGTTCCACAGTTTCACATTTCCACAGTTCCACAGTTCCACACTTCCATGGTTCCACACTTTCACAGATCCACACTTCCACAGTTCCATACTTCCACACTTCCACAGTTCCACACCTCCACACTTCCACAGTTCCAAAGTCCAACAGTTCCACAGTTTCACGTTTCTACAGTTCCACAATTCCACAGTTCCACACTTCCACAGTTCCATGGTTCCACACTTCCACAGGTCCACAGTTCCACATTTCCACAGTTCCACAGTTCCACACTTCCACAGTAACACACTTTCACATTTTCACACTTCCACAGTAAGAAACTTTCACATTTTCACACTTCCACAGTTCCACATTTCCACACTTCCACACTTCCAAAGTTCTACACTTCCACACTTGTACAGTTCCACAATTGCACAGTTCCACACTTCCACAGTTCCACACTTCCATATTTCCACACTTCCAAATTTCCACAGTCCCACACTTCCACAGTCCCACACTTCCACACTTCCATACATCAACAGTTCCACAGTTCCACACTTCCACAGTTTCCCAGTTCAACACTTCCACCCTTCAACAGTTCCATAGTTCCACAGTTCCACACTTCCACAGATCCACACCTGCACAGTTACACACTTCCACAGTTACACACTTCCACAGTTCAACACTTCCACAGTTCCACAGCTCAACAGATCCACACTTCCACAGTTCCACAGCTCAACAGATCCACACTTCCACAGTTTCACACTTTCACACTTCCACAGTTGCACTTTTCCACATTTCCACACTTCCACACATCCACAGTTCCACACTTCAACAGTTCCACAGTTCCACAGTTCCACACTTCCACATTTTCATACTTCCACACTTCCACACTTCCACAGTTCCACACTTCTACACTTCAACAGTTCCATACTTCCATACTTCCACAGTTCCATGGTTCCATAGTTCCACAGATCCACAGCTCCACACTTCCACAGTTCCACACTTCCACCCTTCTACAGTTCCACCCTTGCACAGTTCCACACTTCCACAGTTCCAGAGCTCCACAGTTCCACCCTTGCACAGTTACACATTTCCACACTTCCACAACTCCACAATTCCACAGTTCCACATTTCCACACTTCCACAGTTCCTCACTTCCACAGATCCACACTTCCACATTTCCACACTTCCACTTTCACATTTCCACAGTTCCACACTTCCACAGTTCCTCACTTCCACTGTTACACACTTCCACAGTTCCACAGTTCCACACTTCCAAACTTCTACATTTCCAATCTCCAAAAATTCCACAGTTCCACAGTTCCACACTTCCACAGTTCAACACTTCCATATTTCCACACTTCCAAAGTTCCACAGTTACACACTTCCACAGTCCAACACTTCCACACTTCCATACATCAACAGTTCCACAGTTCCACACTTCCACAGTTTCCCAATTCAACACTTCCACCCTTCAACAGTTCCATAATTCCACACTTCCACAGTTCCACAGTTCCACACTTCCACAGATCCACACCTCCACAGTTACACACTTCCACAGTTACACACTTCCACAGTTCAACACTTCCACAGTTCCACAGCTCAACAGATCCACACTTCCACAGTTCCACAGCTCAACAGATCCACACTTCCACAGTTTCACACTTTCACACTTCCACAGTTGCATATTTCCACATTTCCACACTTCCACACATCCACAGTTCCACACTTCAACAGTTCCACACTTCCACAGTTGCACACTTCCACAGTTCCACACTTCCACAGTTTCATACTTCCACACTTCCACAGTTCCACAGTTCCACACATCTACACTTCCACAGTTCCACACTTCCACACCTACACACTCGCACAGTTCCACGCTTCCACACTTAAACATTTCCAATGTACAACAGTTCCACAGTTTCACCTTTCCACACTTCCACAGTTCCACACTTCCACAGTTCCACAGATCCACACTTCCACATTTCCACACTTCCACTTTCACATTTCCACAGTTCCACACTTCCACAGTTCCTCACTTCCACTGTTACACACTTCCACAGTTCCACAGTTCCAAAGTTCCACAGTTCCACACTTCCAAATTTCTACATTTCCAATCTTCAAAAATTCCACACTTTCACACTTCCACACTTCCACCATTTCACATTTCCACACCTCCACACTTCCACAGTTCCAAAGTCCAACAGTTCCACAGTTTCACATGTCCACAGTTCCACACTTCCATGGTTCCACACTTTCACAGATCCACACTTCCACAGTACCATACTTCCACACTCCCACAGTTCCACACCTCCACACTTCCACAGTTCCAAAGTCCAACAGTTCCACAGTTTCACATTTCTACAGTTCCACAATTCCACAGTTCCACACTTCCACAGTTCCATGGTTCCACACTTCCACAGTTACACATTTCCACAGTTCCACAGTTCCACAGTAACACACTTTCACATTTTCACACTTCCACAGTAATAAACTTTCACATTTTCACACTTCCACAGTTCCACACTTCCACAGTTTCCCAGTTCAACACTTCCACCCTTCAACAGTTCCATAGTTCCACAGTTCCACACTTCCACAGATCCACACCTGCACAGTTACACACTTCCACAGTTACACACTTCCACAGTTCAACACTTCCACAGTTCCACAGCTCAACAGATCCACACTTCCACAGTTCCACAGCTCAACAGATCCACACTTCCACAGTTTCACACTTTCACACTTCCACAGTTGCACTTTTCCACATTTCCACACTTCCACACATCCACAGTTTCACACTTCAACAGTTCCACAGTTCCACAGTTCCACACTTCCACATTTTCATACTTCCACACTTCCACACTTCCACAGTTCCACACTTCTACACTTCAACAGTTCCATACTTCCATACTTCCACAGTTCCATGGTTCCACAGTTCCACAGATCCACAGCTCCACACTTCCACAGTTCCACACTTCCACCCTTCTACAGTTCCACCCTTGCACAGTTCCACACTTCCACAGTTCCAGAGCTCCACAGTTCCACCCTTGCACAGTTACACATTTCCACACTTCCACAACTCCACAATTCCACAGTTCCACATTTCCACACTTCCACAGTTTCCAGTTCAACACTTCCACCCTTCAACAGTTCCATAATTCCACACTTCCACAGTTCCACACTTCCACAGATCCACACCTCCACAGTTACACACTTCCACAGTTACACACTTCCACAGTTCAACACTTCCACAGTTCCACAGCTCAACAGATCCACACTTCCACAGTTCCACAGCTCAACAGATCCACACTTCCACAGTTTCACACTTTCACACTTCCACAGTTGCACATTTCCACATTTCCACACATCCACAGTTCCACACTTCAACAGTTCTACACTTCCACAGTTGCACACTTCCACAGTTCCACACTTCCACAGTTTCATACTTCCACACTTCCACAGTTCCACAGTTCCACACTTCCACAGTTCAACACTTCCATATTTCCACACTTCCAAAGTTCCACAGTTACACACTTCCACAGTCCCACACTTCCACACTTCCATACATCAACAGTTCCACAGTTCCACACTTCCACAGTTTCCCAGTTCAACACTTCCACCCTTCAACAGTTCCATAATTCCACACTTCCACAGTTCCACAGTTCCACACCTCCACACTTCTACACATCCACATTTCCACACTTCCACAGTTCCACAACTCCACAATTTCTATAGTTCCATACTTCCACAGTTCCATACTTCCACACCTCCACAGTTCCATACTTCCACACCTGCACAGTTCCATACTCCCACACTTCCACAGTTCCAAACTTCCACACTTTCACAGATCTCCAAAAATTCCACAGTTTCACATTTCCACACTTCCACAGTTCCACAGTTCCACATTTCCACACCTCCACAGATCCTCACTTCCACAGTTCCATACTTGCACACTTCCACACTCGCACAGTTCCACACTTCCACACTTAAACATTTCCAATGTACAACAGTTCCACAGTTTCACCTTTCCACACTTCCACAGTTCCATGGTTCCACAGTTCCACAGTTCCACACTTCCACAGATCCACACCTCCACAGTTACACACTTCCACAGTTACACACTTCCACAGTTCAACACTTCCACAGTTCCACAGCTCAACAGATCCACACTTCCACAGTTCCACAGCTCAACAGATCCACACTTCCACAGTTTCACACTTTCACACTTCCACAGTTGCACATTTCCACAGTTCCACACTTCCACAGTTTCATACTTCCACACTTCCACAGTTCCACAGTTCCACACTTCTACACTTCCACAGTTCCATACTTCCATACTTCCACACTTCAACGGTTCCACACTTACACACTTACACACTCGCACAGTTCCACACTTCCACACTTAAACATTTCCAATGTACAACAGTTCCACAGTTTCACCTTTCCACACTTCCACAGTTCCACACTTCCACAGTTCCATGGTTTCACAGTTCCACAGATCCACACTTCCACATTTCCACACTTCCACTTTCACATTTCCACAGTTCCACAGTTCCACACTTCCACAGTTCCTCACTTCCACTGTTACACACTTCCACAGTTCCACACTTCCAAACTTCTACATTTCCAATCTCCAAAAATTCCACAGTTCCACATTTCCACACCTCCACACTTCCACAGTTCCAAAGTCCAACAGTTCCACAGTTTCACATTTCCACAGTTCCACACTTCCATGGTTCCACACTTTCACAGATCCACACTTCCACAGTTCCATACTTCCACACTTCCACAGTTCCACACCTCCACACTTCCACAGTTCCAAAGTCCAACAGTTCCACAGTTTCACGTTTCTACAGTTCCACAATTCCACAGTTCCACACTTCCACAGTTCCATGGTTCCACACTTCCACAGGTCCACAGTTCCACATTTCCACAGTTCCACAGTTCCACACTTCCACAGTAACACACTTTCACATTTTCACACTTCCACAGTAAGAAACTTTCACATTTTCACACTTCCACAGTTCCACATTTCCACACTTCCACACTTGTACAGTTCCACAATTGCACAGTTCCACACTTCCACAGTTCCACACTTCCATATTTCCACACTTCCAAATTTCCACAGTCCCACACTTCCACAGTCCCACACTTCCATACATCAACAGTTCCACAGTTCCACACTTCCACAGTTTCCCAGTTCAACACTTCCACCCTTCAACAGTTCCATAGTTCCACAGTTCCACACTTCCACAGATCCACACCTGCACAGTTACACACTTCCACAGTTACACACTTCCACAGTTCCACACTTCCACAGTTCCACAGCTCAACAGATCCACACTTCCACAGTTTCACACTTTCACACTTCCACAGTTGCACTTTTCCACATTTCCACACTTCCACACATCCACAGTTCCACACTTCCACAGTTCCACAGTTCCACACTTCCACATTTTCATACTTCCACACTTCCACACTTCCACAGTTCCACACTTCTACACTTCAACAGTTCCATACTTCCATACTTCCACAGTTCCATGGTTCCACAGTTCCACAGATCCACAGCTCCACACTTCCACAGTTCCACACTTCCACCCTTCTACAGTTCCACCCTTGCACAGTTCCACACTTCCACAGTTCCAGAGCTCCACAGTTCCACCCTTGCACAGTTACACATTTCCACACTTCCACAACTCCACAATTCCACAGTTCCACATTTCCACACTTCCACAGTTCCTCACTTCCACAGATCCACACTTCCACATTTCCACACTTCCACATTTCCACACTTCCACTTTCACATTTCCACAGTTCCACACTTCCACAGTTCCTCACTTCCACAGTTCCTCACTTCCACTGTTACACACTTCCACAGTTCCACAGTTCCACACTTCCAAACTTCTACATTTCCAATCTCCAAAAATTCCACAGTTTCACACTTCCACACTTCCACAGTTCCACCATTTCACATTTCCACACCTCCACACTTCCACAGTTCCAAAGTCCAACAGTTCCACAGTTTCACATTTCCACAGTTCCACAGTTCCACACTTCCATGGTTCCACACTTTCACAGATCCACACTCCCACAGTTCCACACCTCCACACTTCCACAGTTCCAAAGTCCAACAGTTCCACAGTTTCACATTTCTACAGTTCCACAATTCCACAGTTCCACACTTCCACAGTTCCATGGTTCCACACTTCCACAGGTCCACAGTTCCACATTTCCACACCTCCACACTTCCACAGTTCCAAAGTCCAACAGTTCCACAGTTTCACATTTCCACAGTTCCACAGTTCCACACTTCCATGGTTCCACACTTTCACAGATCCACACTCCCACAGTTCCACACCTCCACACTTCCACAGTTCCAAAGTCCAACAGTTCCACAGTTTCACATTTCTACAGTTCCACAATTCCACAGTTCCACACTTCCACACTTCCATGGTTCCACACTTTCACAGATCCACACTCCCACAGTTCCACACCTCCACACTTCCACAGTTCCAAAGTCCAACAGTTCCACAGTTTCACATTTCTACAGTTCCACAATTCCACAGTTCCACACTTCCACAGTTCCATGGTTCCACAGGTCCACAGTTACACATTTCCACAGTTCCACACTTCCACAGTAACACACTTCCACAGTAACAAACTTTCACATTCTCACACTTCCACAATTGCACAGTTCCACACTTCCACACTTGTACAGTTCCACCCTTGCACAGTTCCACATTTCCACACTTCCACACTTCCAAAGTTCCACAGTTCCACACTTCCACAGTTCAACACTTCCATATTTCCACACTTCCAAAGTTCCACAGTCCCACACTTCCACAGTCCCACACTTCCACACTTCCATACATCAACAGTTCCACAGTTCCACACTTCCACAGTTTCCCAGTTCAACACTTCCACCCTTCAACAGTTCCATAGTTCCACAGTTCCACACTTCCACAGATCCACACCTGCACAGTTACACACTTCCACAGTTACACACTTCCACAGTTCCACAGCTCAACAGATCCACACTTCCACAGTTCCACAGCTCAACAGATCCACACTTCCACAGTTTCACACTTTCACACTTCCACAGTTGCACTTTTCCACATTTCCACACTTCCACACATCCACAGTTCCACACTTCAACAGTTCCACACTTCCACAGTTCCACAGTTCCACACTTCCACAGTTTCATACTTCCACACTTCCACAGTTCCACAGTTCCACACTTCTACACTTCCACAGTTCCATACTTCCATACTTCCACAGTTCCACACTTCCACACTTACACACTCGCACAGTTCCACACTTCCACACTTAAACATTTCCAATGTACAACAGTTCCACAGTTTCACCTTTCCACACTTCCACAGTTCCATGGTTCCACAGTTCCACAGATCCACAGCTCCACACTTCCACAGTTCCACACTTCCACCCTTCTACAGTTCCACCCTTGCACAGTTCCACACTTCCACAGTTCCAGAGCTCCACAGTTCCACCCTTGCACAGTTCCACATTTCCACACTTCCACAACTCCACAATTCCACAGTTCCACAGCTCAACAGATCCACACTTCCACAGTTCCACAGCTCAACAGATCCACACTTCCACAGTTTCACACTTTCACACTTCCACAGTTGCACTTTTCCACATTTCCACACTTCCACACATCCACAGCTCCACACTTCAACAGTTCCACAGTTCCACACTTCCACACTTCCACATTTTCATACTTCCACACTTCCACACTTCTACACTTCAACAGTTCCATACTTCCATACTTCCACAGTTCCATGGTTCCACAGTTCCACAGATCCACAGCTCCATACTTCCACAGTTCCACACTTCCACCCTTCTACAGTTCCACCCTTGCACAGTTCCACACTTCCACAGCTCCAGAGCTCCACAGTTCCACCCTTGCACAGTTACACATTTCCACACTTCCACAACTCCACAATTCCACAGTTCCACATTTCCACACTTCCACAGTTCCTCACTTCCACAGTTCCACAGATCCACACTTCCACATTTCCACACTTCCACTTTCACATTTCCACAGTTCCACACTTCCACAGTTCCTCACTTCCACTGTTACACACTTCCACAGTTCCACAGTTCCACACTTCCAAACTTCTACATTTCCAATCTCCAAAAATTCCACAGTTTCACACTTCCACACTTCCACAGTTCCACCATTTCACATTTCCACACCTCCACACTTCCACAGTTCCAAAGTCCAACAGTTCCACAGTTTCACATTTCCACAGTTCCACAGTTCAACACTTCCATGGTTCCACACTTTCACAGATCCACACTCCCACAGTTCCACACCTCCACACTTCCACAGTTCCAAAGTCCAACAGTTCCACAGTTTCACATTTCTACAGTTCCACAATTCCACAGTTCCACACTTCCACAGTTCCATGGTTCCACACTTCCACAGGTCCACAGTTCCACATTTCCACACCTCCACACTTCCACAGTTCCAAAGTCCAACAGTTCCACAGTTTCACATTTCCACAGTTCCACAGTTCCACACTTCCATGGTTCCACACTTTCACAGATCCACACTTCCACAGTTCCATACTTCCACACTTCCACAGTTCCACACCTCCACACTTCCACAGTTCCAAAGTCCAACAGTTCCACAGTTTCACGTTTCTACAGTTCCACAATTCCACAGTTCCACACTTCCACAGTTCCATGGTTCCACACTTCCACAGGTCCACAGTTCCACATTTCCACAGTTCCACAGTTCCACACTTCCACAGTAACACACTTTCACATTTTCACACTTCCACAGTAAGAAACTTTCACATTTTCACACTTCCACAGTTCCACATTTCCACACTTCCACACTTGTACAGTTCCACAATTGCACAGTTCCACACTTCCACAGTTCCACACTTCCATATTTCCACACTTCCAAATTTCCACAGTCCCACACTTCCACAGTCCCACACTTCCATACATCAACAGTTCCACAGTTCCACACTTCCACAGTTTCCCAGTTCAACACTTCCACCCTTCAACAGTTCCATAGTTCCACAGTTCCACACTTCCACAGATCCACACCTGCACAGTTACACACTTCCACAGTTACACACTTCCACAGTTCCACACTTCCACAGTTCCACAGCTCAACAGATCCACACTTCCACAGTTTCACACTTTCACACTTCCACAGTTGCACTTTTCCACATTTCCACACTTCCACACATCCACAGTTCCACACTTCAACAGTTCCACAGTTCCACAGTTCCACAGTTCCACACTTCCACATTTTCATACTTCCACACTTCCACACTTCCACAGTTCCACACTTCTACACTTCAACAGTTCCATACTTCCATACTTCCACAGTTCCATGGTTCCACAGTTCCACAGATCCACAGCTCCACACTTCCACAGTTCCACACTTCCACCCTTCTACAGTTCCACCCTTGCACAGTTCCACACTTCCACAGTTCCAGAGCTCCACAGTTCCACCCTTGCACAGTTACACATTTCCACACTTCCACAACTCCACAATTCCACAGTTCCACATTTCCACACTTCCACAGTTCCTCACTTCCACAGATCCACACTTCCACATTTCCACACTTCCACTTTCACATTTCCACAGTTCCACACTTCCACAGTTCCTCACTTCCACAGTTCCTCACTTCCACTGTTACACACTTCCACAGTTCCACAGTTCCACACTTCCAAACTTCTACATTTCCAATCTCCAAAAATTCCACAGTTTCACACTTCCACACTTCCACAGTTCCACCATTTCACATTTCCACACCTCCACACTTCCACAGTTCCAAAGTCCAACAGTTCCACAGTTTCACATTTCCACAGTTCCACAGTTCCACACTTCCATGGTTCCACACTTTCACAGATCCACACTCCCACAGTTCCACACCTCCACACTTCCACAGTTCCAAAGTCCAACAGTTCCACAGTTTCACATTTCTACAGTTCCACAATTCCACAGTTCCACACTTCCACAGTTCCATGGTTCCACACTTCCACAGGTCCAAAGTTCCACATTTCCACACCTCCACACTTCCACAGTTCCAAAGTCCAACAGTTCCACAGTTTCACATTTCCACAGTTCCACAGTTCCACACTTCCATGGTTCCACACTTTCACAGATCCACACTCCCACAGTTCCACACCTCCACACTTCCACAGTTCCAAAGTCCAACAGTTCCACAGTTTCACATTTCTACAGTTCCACAATTCCACAGTTCCACACTTCCACACTTCCATGGTTCCACACTTTCACAGATCCACACTCCCACAGTTCCACACCTCCACACTTCCACAGTTCCAAAGTCCAACAGTTCCACAGTTTCACATTTCTACAGTTCCACAATTCCACAGTTCCACACTTCCACAGTTCCATGGTTCCACAGGTCCACAGTTACACATTTCCAATGTTCCACACTTCCACAGTAACACACTTCCACAGTAACAAACTTTCACATTCTCACACTTCCACAATTGCACAGTTCCACACTTCCACACTTGTACAGTTCCACCCTTGCACAGTTCCACATTTCCACACTTCCACACTTCCAAAGTTCCACAGTTCCACACTTCCACAGTTCAACACTTCCATATTTCCACACTTCCAAAGTTCCACAGTCCCACACTTCCACAGTCCCACACTTCCACACTTCCATACATCAACAGTTCCACAGTTCCACAGTTCCACAGTTTCCCAGTTCAACACTTCCACCCTTCAACAGTTCCATAGTTCCACAGTTCCACACTTCCACAGATCCACACCTGCACAGTTACACACTTCCACAGTTACACACTTCCACAGTTCCACAGCTCAACAGATCCACACTTCCACAGTTCCACAGCTCAACAGATCCACACTTCCACAGTTTCACTCTTTCACACTTCCACAGTTGCACTTTTCCACATTTCCACACTTCCACACATCCACAGTTCCACACTTCAACAGTTCCACACTTCCACAGTTCCACAGTTCCACACTTCCACAGTTTCATACTTCCACACTTCCACAGTTCCACAGTTCCACACTTCTACACTTCCACAGTTCCATACTTCCATACTTCCACAGTTCCACACTTCCACACTTACACACTCGCACAGTTCCACACTTCCACACTTAAACATTTCCAATGTACAACAGTTCCACAGTTTCACCTTTCCACACTTCCACAGTTCCATGGTTCCACAGTTCCACAGATCCACAGCTCCACACTTCCACAGTTCCACACTTCCACCCTTCTACAGTTCCACCCTTGCACAGTTCCACACTTCCACAGTTCCAGAGCTCCACAGTTCCACCCTTGCACAGTTCCACATTTCCACACTTCCACAACTCCACAATTCCACAGTTCCACAGCTCAACAGATCCACACTTCCACAGTTCCACAGCTCAACAGATCCACACTTCCACAGTTTCACACTTTCACACTTCCACAGTTGCACTTTTCCACATTTCCACACTTCCACACATCCACAGCTCCACACTTCAACAGTTCCACAGTTCCACACTTCCACACTTCCACATTTTCATACTTCCACACTTCCACACTTCTACACTTCAACAGTTCCATACTTCCATACTTCCACAGTTCCATGGTTCCACAGTTCCACAGATCCACAGCTCCATACTTCCACAGTTCCACACTTCCACCCTTCTACAGTTCCACCCTTGCACAGTTCCACACTTCCACAGCTCCAGAGCTCCACAGTTCCACCCTTGCACAGTTACACATTTCCACACTTCCACAACTCCACAATTCCACAGTTCCACATTTCCACACTTCCACAGTTCCTCACTTCCACAGTTCCACAGATCCACACTTCCACATTTCCACACTTCCACTTTCACATTTCCACAGTTCCACACTTCCACAGTTCCTCACTTCCACTGTTACACACTTCCACAGTTCCACAGTTCCACACTTCCAAACTTCTACATTTCCAATCTCCAAAAATTCCACAGTTTCACACTTCCACACTTCCACAGTTCCACCATTTCACATTTCCACACCTCCACACTTCCACAGTTCCAAAGTCCAACAGTTCCACAGTTTCACATTTCCACAGTTCCACAGTTCAACACTTCCATGGTTCCACACTTTCACAGATCCACACTCCCACAGTTCCACACCTCCACACTTCCACAGTTCCAAAGTCCAACAGTTCCACAGTTTCACATTTCTACAGTTCCACAATTCCACAGTTCCACACTTCCACAGTTCCATGGTTCCACACTTCCACAGGTCCACAGTTCCACATTTCCACACCTCCACACTTCCACAGTTCCAAAGTCCAACAGTTCCACAGTTTCACATTTCCACAGTTCCACAGTTCCACACTTCCATGGTTCCACACTTTCACAGATCCACACTCCCACAGTTCCACACCTCCACACTTCCACAGTTCCAAAGTCCAACAGTTCCACAGTTTCACATTTCTACAGTTCCACAATTCCACAGTTCCACACTTCCACACTTCCATGGTTCCACACTTTCACAGATCCACACTCCCACAGTTCCACACCTCCACACTTCCACAGTTCCAAAGTCCAACAGTTCCACAGTTTCACATTTCTACAGTTCCACAATTCCACAGTTCCACACTTCCACAGTTCCATGGTTCCACAGGTCCACAGTTACACATTTCCACAGTTCCACACTTCCACAGTAACACACTTCCACAGTAACAAACTTTCACATTTTCACACTTCCACAATTGCACAGTTCCACACTTCCACACTTGTACAGTTCCACCCTTGCACAGTTCCACACTTCCACAGTTCCACACTTCCAAAGTTCCACAGTTCCACACTTCCACAGTTCAACACTTCCATATTTCCACACTTCCAAAGTTCCACAGTCCCACACTTCCACAGTCCCACACTTCCACACTTCCACAGTTTCCCAGTTCAACACTTCCACCCTTCAACAGTTCCATAGTTCCACAGTTCCACACTTCCACAGATCCACACCTGCACAGTTACACACTTCCACAGTTACACACTTCCACAGTTCCACAGCTCAACAGATCCACACTTCCACAGTTCCACAGCTCAACAGATCCACACTTCCACAGTTTCACACTTTCACACTTCCACAGTTGCACTTTTCCACATTTCCACACTTCCACACATCCACAGTTCCACACTTCAACAGTTCCACACTTCCACAGTTCCACAGTTCCACACTTCCACAGTTTCATACTTCCACACTTCCACAGTTCCACAGTTCCACACTTCCACAGTTCCATACTTCCATACTTCCACAGTTCCACACTTCCACACTTACACACTCGCACAGTTCCACACTTCCACACTTAAACATTTCCAATGTACAACAGTTCCACAGTTTCACCTTTCCACACTTCCACAGTTCCATGGTTCCACAGTTCCACAGATCCACAGCTCCACACTTCCACAGTTCCACACTTCCACCCTTCTACAGTTCCACCCTTGCACAGTTCCACACTTCCACAGTTCCAGAGCTCCACAGTTCCACCCTTGCACAGTTCCACATTTCCACACTTCCACAACTCCACAATTCCACAGTTCCACATTTCCACATTTCCACACTTCCACAGTTCCTCACTTCCACAGTTCCACAGATCCACACTTCCACATTTCCACACTTCCACTTTCACATTTCCACACCTCCACACTTCCACAGTTCCAAAGTCCAACAGTTCCACAGTTTCACATTTCCACAGTTCCACAGTTCCACAGTAACACACTTTCACATTTTCACACTTCCACAGTAACAAACTTTCACATTTTCACACTTCCACATTTCCACACTTCCACACTTCCACATTTCCAAACTTCCATAGTTCCACACTTCCACAGTTCCACAATTGCACAGTTCCACACTTCCACACTTGTACAGTTCCACCCTTGCACAGTTCCACACTTCCAAAGTTCCACAGTTCCACAGTTCCACACTTCCACAGTTTAACACTTCCATATTTCCACACTTCCAAAGTTCCACAGTTACACACTTCCACAGTCCCACACTTCCACACTTCCATACATCAACAGTTCCATAATTCCACACTTCCACAGTTTCCAGTTCAACACTTCCACCCTTCAACAGTTCCATAATTCCACACTTCCACAGTTCCACAGTTCCACACTTCCACAGATCCACACCTCCACAGTTACACACTTCCACAGTTACACACTTCCACAGTTCAACACTTCCACAGTTCCACAGCTCAACAGATCCACACTTCCACAGTTCCACAGCTCAATAGATCCACACTTCCACAGTTTCACACTTTCACACTTCCACAGTTGCACATTTCCACATTTCCACACTTCCACACATCCACAGTTCCACACTTCAACAGTTCCACACTTCCACAGTTGCACACTTCCACAGTTCCACACTTCCACAGTTTCATACTTCCACACTTCCACAGTTCCACAGTTCCACACTTCTACACTTCCACAGTTCCATACTTCCATACTTCCACACTTCAACGGTTCCACACTTACACACTTACACACTCGCACAGTTCCACACTTCCACACTTAAACATTTCCAATGTACAACAGTTCCACAGTTTCACCTTTCCACACTTCCACAGTTTCACACTTCCACAGTTCCATGGTTTCACAGTTCCACAGATCCACACTTCCACATTTCCACACTTCCACTTTCACATTTCCACAGTTCCACAGTTCCACACTTCCACAGTTCCTCACTTCCACTGTTACACACTTCCACAGTTCCACACTTCCAAACTTCTACATTTCCAATCTCCAAAAATTCCACAGTTCCACATTTCCACACCTCCACACTTCCACAGTTCCAAAGTCCAACAGTTCCACAGTTTCACATTTCCACAGTTCCACACTTCCATGGTTCCACACTTTCACAGATCCACACTTCCACAGTTCCATACTTCCACACTTCCACAGTTCCACACCTCCACACTTCCACAGTTCCAAAGTCCAACAGTTCCACAGTTTCACGTTTCTACAGTTCCACAATTCCACAGTTCCACACTTCCACAGTTCCATGGTTCCACACTTCCACAGGTCCACAGTTCCACAGTTCCACAGTTCCACACTTCCACAGTAACACACTTTCACATTTTCACACTTCCACAGTAACAAACTTTCACATTTTCACACTTCCACAGTTCCACATTTCCACACTTCCACACTTCCACATTTCCACACTTCCATAGTTCTACACTTCCACACTTCCACAGTTCCACAGTTCCACAATTGCACAGTTCCACACTTCCACACTTGTACAGTTCCAACCTTTCACAGTTCCACAGTTCCACAGTTCCACACTTCCACAGTTTCATACTTCCACACTTCCACAGTTCCACAGTTCCACACTTCTACACTTCCACAGTTCCATACTTCCATACTTCCACAGTTCCACAGTTCCACACTTCCACACTTACACACTCGCACAGTTCCACACTTCCACACTTAAACATTTCCAATGTACAACAGTTCCACAGTTTCACCTTTCCACACTTCCACAGTTCCACACCTCCACAGTTCCATGGTTCCACAGTTCCACAGATCCACACTTCCACAGTTCCACACTTCCACAGTTCCACACTTCCACCCTTCTACAGTTCCACCCTTGCACAGTTCCACACTTCCACAGTTCCACATTTACACAGTTCCACATTTCCACACTTCGACAGTTCCACCCTTGCACAGTTCCACATTTCCACACTTCCACAACTCCACAATTCCACAGTTCCACATTTCCACATTTCCACACTTCCACAGTTCCTCACTTCCACAGTTCCACAGATCCACACTTCCACATTTCCACACTTCCACTTTCACATTTCCACAGTTCCACAGTTCCACACTTCCACAGTTCCTCACTTCCACTGTTACACACTTCCACAGTTCCACACTTCCAAAGTTCCACAGTTCCACACTTCCAAACTTCTACATTTCCAATCTCCAAAAATTCCACAGTTTCACACTTCCACAGTTCCACCATTTCACATTTCCACACCTCCACACTTCCACAGTTCCAAAGTCCAACAGTTCCACAGTTTCACATTTCCACAGTTCCACAGTTCAACACTTCCATGGTTCCACACTTTCACAGATCCACACTTCCACAGTTCCATACTTCCACACTCCCACAGTTCCACACCTCCACACTTCCACAGTTCCACACCTCCACACTTCCACAGTTCCAAAGTCCAACAGTTCCACAGTTTCACATTTCTACAGTTCCACAATTCCACAGTTACACATTTCCACAGTTCCACAGTTCCACAGTAACACACTTTCACATTTTCACACTTCCACAGTAACAAACTTTCACATTTTCACACTTCCACATTTCCACACTTCCAAATCAAATCAAATCAAATCAAATTTATTTATATAGCGCTTTTCACAACTGATGTTGTCACAAAGCAGCTTCACAGAATTCCAGTAAGACAAGATTTGACATGAAATGTAAAGACAAATGTAAAACCCTCACCAGGTTTTACAAGCCAGGGGCGACAGTGGCAAGGAAAAACTCCCCCAGCTGAGGAAGAGACCTTGGGAGGAACCAAGGCTCACAAGGGGTGACCCATCCTCCTCTGGTCAATCTACTGGTGATGATAGTTAGTAGTCCATGAGAACTTCAGTGTAGGGACAGCTTCAAGGCACTTGGTGGTTGCTGGAGCGTGGGCAGCTGGTCTGAAGCGTGTAGGAGGATCTTGACAGTCATCCATCAGTGTCCAGACAGACAGGTGGGCAGTCGTTTACTCGGAAAGATGTAAAGGGATGGAATTAGTTTTGAACTGTTTTGTGTTTGTAAAGTAGAAAATATGAAAATTTCCAGAGTGTGGCTAATGACTCCGGCAGATCTGACTATGACAGCATTAACTAAAAGGAGAGAACCAGGAGGACACACAGACACGGGAGCATCCTGAAACACTGGCATCCCTCCGCTCCACCGTCAACAAACCTGAGTGATCGCGAGAAGCGGCGGGACGACAGCACCAGCGTCTCAGTATACTATAATTCCCTGTGTCCATGGACCCCCCGGATCTGCCGCCTTTATCTATGGGGGAGCATTAGCTACCAAATGATAAACTAAACAAATGAGTTTTTAGCCTACATTTGAAGATTGCGACTGTGTCTGAGTCCCGAACATTTTCTGGAAGATCATTCCAGAGTTGGGGGGCTTTATAAGAAAAGGCTCTTCCCCCAGCTGAGGCCTTCTGAATTCTGGGAACATTTAAAAATCCAGTATTCTGTGATCTGAGTGAACGTGGAGGCTCATAATAGGAAATTGTATCTTGAAGATATTCAGGAGCGAGCCCATGTAGAGCTTTATATGTTAATAACAAAATTTTGTAGTCGATGCGGAATTTAACAGGCAGCCAATGAAGTGATGATAGAACTGGGCTGATATGTTCAAATTTTCTAGTTTTAGTGAGGACCCTAGCTGCAGCATTTTGAACTAGTTGAAGTTTTCTTAAATTGCTGCTGGTGCATCCTGACAGTAGTGCGTTACAGTAGTCAAGCCTTGAAGTAATAAAGGCATGTACTAATGTTTCTGCGTCCTGGAGGGATAAGGCATTTCTAATCTTAGCAATATTGCGAAGATGTAAAAAAGCTGTCCTAGTGATACTACCTATGTGTTGATCAAATGATAAATCCGGGTCAATTATGACACCAAGATTTTTTGCTGCTGAACCAGGTTTAACTGGAAAGTTAGCTAGATTTAAAATTAAGTCTGATAATTTATTTCTTGTCACTTTTGGACCCAAAAGCAGGACCTCTGTTTTGTTGCTGTTTAGAAGGAGGAAGTTACGGAACATCCAGCCTTTCACGTCTTTTACACAGTCCTCTATTTTCTTTAATCTGTGTTTGTCATCGGGCTTGGCTGAAATATACAATTGTGTGTCGTCTGCGTAACAGTGAAAGTTAATGTCATGGTTTCTTATAACTGTGCCTAGCGGTAACATGTATAATGTAAATAATAATGGTCCTAAAATAGAGCCTTGTGGAATTCCAAATCTTACTTTAGAATAATTTGAATTTAGATTGTTTACATTTACGAATTGATAACGTTCCGTTAAGTAAGATTTGAACCATAATAGGGCTGTCCCTGTGATTCCAACCATGTTTTCTAACCTTTCTATGAGAATATTGTGGTCTATTGTATCGAAGGCTGCGCTTAGGTCAAGAAGCACCAACAGGGATACGTGGCCTTGATCAGAGGCAAGAAGAAGATCATTTGTTGTCTTGACTAGAGCTGTCTCTGTACTATGATGTTGCCTGAATCCAGATTGGAATTTTTCATATATATGATTCTTATGTAGATATACTTCCACACTTCCACATTTCCACACTTCCATAGTTCCACACTTCCACACTTCCACAGTTCCACAATTGCACAGTTCCACACTTCCACACTTGTACAGTTCCACCCTTGCACAGTTCCACACTTCCAAAGTTCCACAGTTACACACTTCCACAGTCCCACACTTCCACACTTCCATACATCAACAGTTCCATAATTCCACACTTCCACAGTTTCCAGTTCAACACTTCCACCCTTCAACAGTTCCATAATTCCACACTTCCACAGTTCCACACTTCCACAGATCCACACCTCCACAGTTACACACTTCCACAGACACACTTCCACAGTTCAACACTTCCACAGTTCCACAGCTCAACAGATCCACACTTCCACAGTTCCACAGCTCAACAGATCCACACTTCCACAGTTTCACACTTTCACACTTCCACAGTTGCACATTTCCACATTTCCACACTTCCACACATCCACAGTTCCACACTTCAACAGTTCCACACTTCCACACTTAAACATTTCCAATGTACAACAGTTCCACAGTTTCACCTTTCCACACTTCCACAGTTCCACACTTCCACAGTTCCATGGTTCCACAGTTCCACAGATCCACACTTCCACATTTCCACACTTCCACAGTTCCACAGTTCCACAGTTCCACACTTCCACAGTTCCTCACTTCCACTGTTACACACTTCCACGGTTCCACACTTCCAAAGTTCCACACTTCCAAACTTCTACATTTCCAATCTCCAAAAATTCCACAGTTCCACATTTCCACACCTCCACACTTCCACAGTTCCAAAGTCCAACAGTTCCACAGTTTCACATTTCCACAGTTCCACACTTCCATGGTTCCACACTTTCACAGATCCACACTTCCACAGTTTCATACTTCCACACTTCCACAGTTCCACACCTCCACAGTTCCACAGTTCCAAAGTCCAACAGTTCCACAGTTTCACGTTTCTACAGTTCCACAATTCCACAGTTCCACACTTCCACAGTTCCATGGTTCCACACTTCCACAGGTCCACAGTTCCACATTTCCACAGTTCCACAGTTCCACACTTCCACAGTAACACACTTTCACATTTTCACACTTCCACAGTAACAAACTTTCACATTTTCACACTTCCACAGTTCCACATTTCCACACTTCCACACTTCCAAAGTTCCACAGTTCCACACTTCCACAGTTCAACACTTCCATATTTCCACACTTCCAAAGTTCCACAGTCCCACACTTCCACAGTCCCACACTTCCACACTTCCATACATCAACAGTTCCACAGTTCCACACTTCCACAGTTTCCCAGTTCAACACTTCCACCCTTCAACAGTTCCATAATTCCACACTTCCACAGTTCCACAGTTCCACACTTCCACAGATCCACACCTCCACAGTTACACACTTCCACAGTTCAACACTTCCACAGTTCCACAGCTCAACAGATCCACACTTCCACAGTTCCACAGCTCAACAGATCCACACTTCCACAGTTTCACACTTTCACACTTCCACAGTTGCACTTTTCCACATTTCCACACTTCCACACTTCCACAGTTCCACACTTCAACAGTTCCACACTTCCACAGTTCCACAGTTCCACACTTCCACAGTTTCATACTTCCACACTTCAACAGTTCCACAGTTCCACACTTCTACACTTCCACAGTTCCACACTTCCACACTTCCACAGTTCCACAATTGCACAGTTCCACACTTCCACACTTGTACAGTTCCACCCTTGCACAGTTCCACACTTCCAAAGTTCCACAGTTACACACTTCCACAGTCCCACACTTCCACACTTCCATACATCAACAGTTCCATAATTCCACACTTCCACAGTTTCCAGTTCAACACTTCCACCCTTCAACAGTTCCATAATTCCACACTTCCACAGTTCCACACTTCCACAGATCCACACCTCCACAGTTACACACTTCCACAGACACACTTCCACAGTTCAACACTTCCACAGTTCCACAGCTCAACAGATCCACACTTCCACAGTTCCACAGCTCAACAGATCCACACTTCCACAGTTTCACACTTTCACACTTCCACAGTTGCACATTTCCACATTTCCACACTTCCACACATCCACAGTTCCACACTTCAACAGTTCCACACTTCCACACTTAAACATTTCCAATGTACAACAGTTCCACAGTTCCACACTTCCACACTTCCACAGTTCCACACTTCCACAGTTCCATGGTTCCACAGTTCCACAGATCCACACTTCCACATTTCCACACTTCCACAGTTCCACAGTTCCACAGTTCCACACTTCCACAGTTCCTCACTTCCACTGTTACACACTTCCACGGTTCCACACTTCCAAAGTTCCACACTTCCAAACTTCTACATTTCCAATCTCCAAAAATTCCACAGTTCCACATTTCCACACCTCCACACTTCCACAGTTCCAAAGTCCAACAGTTCCACAGTTTCACATTTCCACAGTTCCACACTTCCATGGTTCCACACTTTCACAGATCCACACTTCCACAGTTCCATACTTCCACACTTCCACAGTTCCACACCTCCACACTTCCACAGTTCCAAAGTCCAACAGTTCCACAGTTTCACGTTTCTACAGTTCCACAATTCCACAGTTCCACACTTCCACAGTTCCATGGTTCCACACTTCCACAGGTCCACAGTTCCACATTTCCACAGTTCCACAGTTCCACACTTCCACAGTAACACACTTTCACATTTTCACACTTCCACAGTAACAAACTTTCACATTTTCACACTTCCACAGTTCCACATTTCCACACTTCCACACTTCCAAAGTTCCACAGTTCCACACTTCCACAGTTCAACACTTCCATATTTCCACACTTCCAAAGTTCCACAGTCCCACACTTCCACAGTTTCCCAGTTCAACACTTCCACCCTTCAACAGTTCCATAATTCCACACTTCCACAGTTCCACAGTTCCACACTTCCACAGATCCACACCTCCACAGTTACACACTTCCACAGTTCAACACTTCCACAGTTCCACAGCTCAACAGATCCACACTTCCACAGTTCCACAGCTCAACAGATCCACACTTCCACAGTTTCACACTTTCACACTTCCACAGTTGCACTTTTCCACATTTCCACACTTCCACACTTCCACAGTTCCACACTTCAACAGTTCCACACTTCAACAGTTCCACACTTCCACAGTTCCACAGTTCCGCACTTCCACAGTTTCATACTTCCACACTTCAACAGTTCCACAGTTCCACACTTCTACACTTCCACAGTTCCATACTTCCATACTTCCACAGTTCCACACTTACACACTTACACACTTGCACAGTTCCACACTTCCACACTTAAACATTTCCAATGTACAACAGTTCCACAGTTTCACCTTTCCACACTTCCACAGTTCCACACTTCCACAGTTCCATGGTCCCACAGTTCCACAGATCCACAGCTCCACACTTCCACAGTTCCACACTTCCACCCTTCTACAGTTCCACCCTTGCACAGTTCCACACTTCCACAGTTCCACATTTACACAGTTTCACATTTCCACAGTTCCACAGTTCCAGAGCTCCACAGTTCCACCCTTGCACAGTTCCACATTTCCACACTTCCACAACTCCACAATTCCACAGTTCCACATTTCCACATTTCCACACTTCCACAGTTCCTCACTTCCACAGCTCCACCCTTGCACAGCTCCACACTTCCACAGTTCCACACTTCTACACCTCCACACCTCCACAATTCCACAGTTCCACATTTCCACATTTCCACACTTCCACACTTCCACAGTTCCTCACTTCCTCAGTTTCACACTTCCACACTTCCACAGGTCCACACTCCCATGGCTCCTGTGTTGACTGCTGCATGAACCTCAATGTAAATTTTCTACAGAGCCCAGAACCTGAGAGTTTCTACAAATGAATAAATACAGCGTCTATGGTTAACTCCACACTTCAACAATTCCGCAGTTTCACAGTTCCACACTTCCACAGATCAACACTTCCACAGTTCCACAGTTCCATACTTCCACACTTCCACACTTCCATACTTCCACAGTTCCAAATTTCCACAGTGCCACAGTTCCACAGTTCCACACCTCCACACTTCTACACATCCACATTTCCACACTTCCACAGTTCCACAACTCCACAATTTCCATAGTTCCATACTTCCACAGTTCCATACTTCCACACCTCCACAGTTCCATACTTCCACAGCTCCACAGTTCCATACTCCCACACTTCCACAGTTCCAAACTTCCACACTTTCACAGATCTCCAAAAATTCCACAGTTTCACATTTCCACACTTCCACAGTTCCACACTTCCACATTTTGACACTTCTACAGTTCCACAGTTCCACATTTCCACACCTCCACACTTCCACAGTTCCAAAGTCCAACAGTTCCACAGTTTCACATTTCCACAGTTCCACAGTTCCACACTTCCATGGTTCCACAATTCCATGGTTCCACACTTTCACAGATCCACACTTCCACAGTTCCATACTTCCACACTTCCACAGTTCCACACCTCCACACTTCCACAGTTCCAAAGTCCAACAGTTCCACAGTTTCACATTTCTACAGTTCCACACTTCCACAGTTCCATGGTTCCACACTTCCACAGGTCCACAGTTCCACATTTCCACAGTTCCACACTTCCACAGTAACACACTTTCACATTTTCACACTTCCACAGTAACAAACTTTCACATTTTCACACTTCCATAGTTCCACACTTCCACACTTCCACAGTTCCACACTTGCACAGTTCCACACTTCCACACTTGTACAGTTCCACCCTTGCACAGTTCCACACTTCCACAGTTCCACACTTCCACAGTTCAACACTTCCATATTTCCACACTTCCACAGTTTCCCAGTTCAACACTTCCACCCTTCAACAGTTCCATAATTCCACACATCCACAGTTCCACAGTTCCACACTTCCACAGATCCACACCTCCACAGTTACACACTTCCACAGTTACACACTTCCACAGTTCCACAGCTCAACAGATCCACACTTCCACAGTTCCACAGATCAACAGATCCACACTTCCACAGTTTCACAACTTCACACTTCCACAGTTGCACATTTCCACATTTCCACACTTTCACACATCCACAGATCCACACTTCAACAGTTCCACACTTCCACAGTTGCACACTTCCACAGTTCCACAGTTCCACACTTCCACAGTTTCATACTTCCACACTTCCACAGTTCCACACTTCCACAGTTCCACACTTCTACACTTCCACAGTTCCATACTTCCATACTTCCACACTTCCACAGTTCCACACTTCCACACTTCCACACTCGCACAGTTCCACACTTCCACACTTAAACATTTCCAATGTACAACACTTCCACAGTTCCATGGTTCCACAGTTCCACAGATCCACACTTCCACATTTCCACACTTCCACTTTCACATTTCCACAGTTCCACAGTTCCACACTTCCACAGTTCCTCACTTCCACTGTTACACACTTCCACAGTTCCACACTTCCAAACTTCCACAGTTCCACACTTGCACAGTTACATACTTTCACACTTCCACAGCTCCACAGCTCCACACTTCCACAGTTCCACACTTCCACCCTTCTACAGTTCCACCCTTGCACAGTTCCACAGTTCCACATTTACACAGTTCCACACTTCCACACTTCCACAGTTCCAGAGTTCCACAGTTTCACCCTTGCACAGTTCCACATTTCCACACTTCCACACCTCCACAATTCCACAGTTCCACATTTCCACATTTCCACAGCTCCACACTTCCACAGTTCCACAGTTCCACATTTCCACATTTCCACACTTCCACACTTCCACACTTCCACAGTTCCTCACTTCCACAGCTCCACACTTCGACACTTCCACAGTTCCACACTTCCATGGCTCCTGTGTTGACTGCTGCATGAACCTCAATGTTAATTTTCTACAGAGCCCAGAACCTGAGAGTTTCTACAAATGAATAAATACAGCGTCTATGGTTAACTCCTAAAACACACTGCTGCTGAGCTTGTGCCATTTGTGTTTAAAGTAGCTCAGAGACTCTGAACTAATCCTGACGCAGTAATAATATTAATAATTAACACAGTATTTACTCATTCGTCCATTAGGTTGCAATAATAATAAAATGTTTAAATATTCACACAAATTTGACCACAAAAGACATTAATGTGGTACTACAAACATTTTAAGGCAGAAGTACAGAGATATTAAGGTAGAACAGCAGAATTATTCATGTGGAACTACTCAGATATTAATGTGGAATTAATGAAGAATATTAATATTAAGAATTAATGAAGATATTAAGGTGAAATTATAGAGATACACATTTCTGCAGGTGTGAAACTCTGACTCAGCTGTTTCTCCAGTGTTTTTAAGATGGAGGATTTAAAGTCCTGGTTCTTCTATGACATCACGCAAAGAATGCTTTGTAGCATCACACACACCGCTCCACCTTAAGAGATACAGTCACTTCTTACTCACACACACCACTCCACCTTAAAAGATACAGTCGCTTCTTACTCACACACACCGCTCCACCTTAAAAGATACAGTCGCTTCTTACTCACACACACCACTCCACCTTAAAAGATACAGTCGCTTCTTACTCACACACACCACTCCACCTTAAAAGATACAGTCGCTTCTTACTCACACACACCGCTCCACCTTAAAAGATACAGTCGCTTCTTACTCACACACACCGCTCCACCTTAAAAGATACAGTCGCTTCTTACTCACACACACCACTCCACCTTAAAATATACAGTCGCTTCTTACTCACACACACCGCTCCACCTTTAAATATACAGTCGCTTCTTACTCACACACACCGCTCCACCTTAAAAGATACAGTCTCTTCTTACTCACACACACTGCTCCACCTTAAAAGATACAGTCGCTTCTTACTCACACACACCGCTCCACCTTAAAAGATACAGTCGCTTCTTACTCACACACACCACTCCACCTTAAAAGATACAGTCGCTTCTTACTCACACACACCGCTCCACCTTAAAAGATACAGTCGCTTCTTACTCACACACACCGCTCCACCTTAAAAGATACAGTCGCTTCTTACTCACACACACCACTCCACCTTAAAATATACAGTCGCTTCTTACTCACACACACCGCTCCACCTTTAAATATACAGTCGCTTCTTACTCACACACACCGCTCCACCTTAAAAGATACAGTCGCTTCTTACTCACACACACCGCTCCACCTTAAAAGATACAGTCGCTTCTTACTCACACACACCACTCCACCTTAAAATATACAGTCGCTTCTTACTCACACACACCACTCCACCTTAAAAGATACAGTCGCTTCTTACTCACACACACCGCTCCACCTTAAAAGATACAGTCGCTTCTTACTCACACACACCGCTCCACCTTAAAAGATACAGTCGCTTCTTACTCACACACACCACTCCACCTTAAAATATACAGTCGCTTCTTACTCACACACACTGCTCCACCTTTAAATATACAGTCGCTTCTTACTCACACACACCGCTCCACCTTAAAAGATACAGTCGCTTCTTACTCACACTCACCACTCCACCTTAAAAGATACAATCGCTTCTTACTCACACACACCGCTCCAACTTAAAAGATACAGTCGCTTCTTACTCACACACATCGCTACACCTTAAAAGACACAGTCGCTTCTTACTCACACACACTGCTCCACCTTAAAAGACACAGTCGCTTCTTACTCACACACACTGCTCCACCTTAAAAGACATGGAGGTAACAGTAGTTTCCCTACAATCTACAGTGTTACAATTAAGAAATAAATTGTTCTTGAATGTAATATTTTTCTTAGCTTCATGCTTAAGATACAATTTAAGATAAACATTTATTCTTCAAAAACCTTCTTAAGAATTGTCTTTTTCTTAAATTTTCTCTTAAGAAAATAAAAGGTTATATTTGTTCTTAACTATTTTCTTAAGCTTACGAAAGTCTCACACTTGTCTTAGAGTTGAGTAGAGTTCAGATAAATCTCTAAATGGATCAGTTTGAAGAGCTCAGTTACTGTCAGAGTAATGTTTAACATTAAAACTGTTCTTAGAGCAATGTTAGTTTCTGCAGAAGGAAAAGAATCAACTCATCTCCAGCTTTCCGTCTAATTCTAGTTACATTTTGAAAGCTTCCATTTATTTATTTTTTGGGTCCATTTCAGTCTCAGCTGCAGAGATCTAACTAAACTCTGGTAATAATGGGTCATTGTTTTATAAAAACGTGTCTCAGTGTGTTTAGAAACTGAACTGCAGCAGGAAAAGGCTTCAATACAAATTCCCTACAGAAGAAAATACAATGATCTGTGTCTTGAGGGAAATCTGAAGAAAATAAGACGTAGGACGGTATCTGAAAACTACCCATGAATTTTTAGAGACCTGCATTAAGACCTCTGTAGATGTTCAGTGAGTGGAGGCTGTGTGACTGAAGTGTGCTGCCACTGTGTAACTTTTATACGTCCAGCTGCTTAAATAAAACAGTCTCTGAGAAGAATAAGCAGGAGATTCACAGCCCAAACCCTTTATTAAAGAAAAGAGAATTACGGCGATAAGAAATGGTTTTTATATATTTTTATATTTACATTTCTATATTTTGGAGACCTCAAACACACAATAACAGACTCATAAAACATTACAGATGTTGTGTCTGCGCAGACGCACAGCTGCAGAGGAGCACACCAGCCCCTGACAGTTTCTCCAAAACAAGCTTTACACCACAAACATCAAAGGTTTAACTCATCTATTTAGACTTTTATTTTGTAGTCGGTCTGTGCAGGAGCCCAGCGGTGTTTGTGACAGAGCTGTTACTCAGCGGTTAGAGCTGCATTATGCAAATCAGCCCTCTACAACACTAAATACAAACAGTACACCTTTCTACTGTGTGTGTGTGTGTGTGTGTGGGCGTGTGTAAAGCTGGTCATTTGTGCTGCAGGTGTGTGTGTGTGTGTGTGTGTGTGTGTGTGTGTGTGTGTGTGTGTGTGTGTGAGCGTTTACAGTTTTATAAAAAGTACTCAACTGAACTCCAACTAAATCACACATAAACAAATCAGACAAACAGAGGGGGATTCCCCCAAAACCCCCAATATACACACACACACACACACACACAGAGAATGAGAGAGAGAGACAGAGACAGACAGAGAGAGAGAGGAGAGAGAGAGAGAGAGAGAGAGAGAGAGAATGAGATAGAGAGAGAGAGAGAGAGAGAGAGAATGAGATAGAGAGAGAGAGAGAGAGAAAGAGAGAGAGAAAGAGCGAGAGAGCAAGAGACAGAGATAATGAGATAGAGAAAGAGAGAGAGAGAGAGAGAGAGAGAGAGAGAGAGAGAATGAGATAGAGAAAGAGAGAGAGAGAGAGAGAGAGAGAGAATGAGATAAAGAGAGAGAGAGAGAGAGAATGAGATAGAGAAAGAGAGAGAGAGAGAATGAGATAAAGAGAGAGAGAGAGAGAGAGAGAGAGAGAGAGAGAGAGAGAGAAAGAGAGAGAGAGAGTGCTCCTGTTGTGTGGTAGTGAGTGAGAGGGAGGGACTGATGGGAAAGGTAAGAATGCAGTGGCTTCATTTAACACAAAAACAACACAACACCTGTGAACTATACCCCCTCATTTACCTGTTGCCACTCCCCTGTAAGGTGTTCCCTAGTAGTGTTTCCCAGGTGTTCGTCTTTAGCTTGTAATGTGTTTACGAAGCCCCAGTGTCTGTAAATGGGTAAAAAACAAAGTGTCTGGGTCCGGTGCTAGGCTTTCTCTCTCTCTGCTCACGGCAGAGAAACGCCATCTGGAGGTTTTTAGACAACGGAGAGACTCCAAACGCTGAAAAGCACCAACCGAGATGAGGATGTTGCTCTATTCCTGCTCCATTAAAGATACAGACAATTTACAATTCAGACACCAACAGGATACAGATACAAAAACCCTCCAAAAAACTCTCTACAAGGAGCGGGGTCCCAGGTGGGAAACAATGGCAGCTTTGTTCTTGCTTCAAATAAAGTACACTCTGCCTCATAGCACCCTACTCCCTACATCTCCACAGATTATAAACTGGAACTGCTGCACCCAGAGAGTGCACTACATATGAGACAGGGCGAGCTGACACTTAAAGCCTGATATAAATGTTTTTATTTTATTTCATGACCTACACTGTGCAGTACATGGGGTGGAGGAAGATATCTGAGAACAGCAATGAACACACACTAATGCACAAGTGTAAACGCTCACAACGGTCTAGGGCAGGGGAGGGGAGAGAGGGGGTGGTTTCTTAGCCTCCTTCAAACCTACAGAGTGCAGTTTCTGCAGTGCTGTGCCCTGAATAACAACAACAGAGGCTCAGTGGAGCACCAAAATGATTTTGAAACGAATAGACGTCTAAGCAATGTCCCACAGAAACGAGAATGTGTTCCTTCATCCATTTATCTTCAGTAATCACTTCATCCCAGTCAGGCTCACTGTGGGTCCGGATCCTACCTCAGGCCAAGGACACGGCCAGGACAGGGCCCAGTCCGCCGCAGGACGCGGAGCGGAGTTGTCCATGTCCTCAGGTTTATTGTTTTACGTTCCTGTGGGATTCTGTTCTCCAACGTCAATAAAATTCCCAAAACAAACAGCCCTTTATTTCCTTTATCTCCAGCAGCGCTCTGAAAGTACGCGGACGAGTAAATCACCTGCTGTACACTCGGAGACGATAACAGCCCTGAGCTCACACGCATCCACGGGTTAACCCTTCATTATCACACACTTCAACACCTTCACGCTGGTTCACACTCAGAGCGGCACACACTCCTTACACCTAATAAACTCCTCTTTAACAGAACACAGGCCCCTCAACAAAACCTTTCTGTTATTTTGGAACCACTCATTTGTACTAAATTATATTAAGTTACAGTTAATATACACTGAGTGAACTAGTCTTATGTGATTGCTGTCACTCTTCTAATGAAACTGAATTATATTTCTCTCTGTAATCTTTCATTATACAACTGTGGAAAATAAAAGAACACAATAAAAGTCCTGGAGATAAAACGGAGCGAATGACATCAACACGACTTTAAAATCCACAGTTAATAAATAGTAAGGTACAGTTCTGCTCCTAATTAAATGTACTGTATATGTTCCCTTACTAAAGGTACTGTATATGATCCCTTATTAAAGGTACAGTATATGTTCCCTTATTAAAGGTACTGTATATGTTCCCTTATTAAAAGTACAGTATATGTTCCCTTATTAAAGGTACTGTATATGATCCCTTATTAAAAGTACAGTATATGTTCCCTTATTAAAGGTACTGTATATGATCCCTTATTAAAGGTACAGTATATGTTCCCTTATTAAAGGTACTGTATATGATCCCTTATTAAAAGTACAGTATATGTTCCCTTATTAAAGGTACTGTATATGATCCCTTATTAAAGGTACAGTATATGTTCCCTTATTAAAGGTACTGTATATGTTCCCTTATTAAAAGTACAGTATATGTTCCCTTATTAAAGGTACTGTATATGATCCCTTATTAAAGGTACAGTATATGTTCCCTTATTAAAGGTACTGTATATGTTCCCTTATTAAAAGTACAGTATATGTTCCCTTATTAAAGGTACTGTATATGTTCCCTTATTAAAGGTACTGTATATGATCCCTTATTAAAGGTACTGTATATGATCATTTATTAAAAGTACAGTTTATGTTCCCTTATTAAAGATACTGTATATGTTCCTTTATTAAAGGTACAGTATATGTTCCCTTATTAAAGGTACTGTATATGATCCCTTATTAAAGGTACTGTATATGTTCCCTTATTAAAGATACTGTATATGATCCCTTATTAAAGGTACAGTATATGTTCCCTTATTAAAGATACTGTATATGTTCCCTTATTAAAGGTACTGTATAAGATACTTCCTTTGAGTGAGTTCCTTCTGAGTGAGTTTTTGTCCCCAGAAATGTGTGGATAATAGCCCAGGATTTATTTTATATATAAAGAATAAATACATTAATAAATTAATGCATATTTGTGACCAAATACACACTCATTATTTATTTTATTGCAGTTTATTGTTGTATAACTGTAATATTTCTACTTTTACAGTATTTGCCCCCTGCTGGACCTCTGAAGAACTGCAGCCCCGTGCTGGACCTCTGAAGAACTGCAGCCCAGTGCTGGACCTCTGAAGAACTGCAGTCCCCTGCTGGACCTCTGAAGAACTGCAGCCCCGTGCTGGCCTTCTGAAGAACTGCAGTCCCCTGCTGAAGATCTGAAACACTGCAGCCCCCTGCTGTACCTCTGAAGAACTGCAGCCCCGTGCTGTACCTCTGAAGAACTGCAGCCCCCTGCTGGACCTCTGAAGAACTGCAGCCCCGTGCTGGACCTCTGAAGAACTGCAGCCCCGTGCTGGACCTCTGAAGAACTGCAGCCCCGTGCTGGACCTCTGAAGAACTGCAGCCCCGTGCTGGACCTCTGAAGAACTGCAGTCCCGTGCTGGACCTCTGAAGAACTGCAGTCCCCTGCTGGACCTCTGAAGAACTGCAGACCCCTGCTGAAGATCTGAAACACTGCAGCCCCCTGCTGAACTCCCAAAGGACTGCAGCAAAAAAAAAAAATAATAATAATAATAATAAAAATACTTCAGCCCCCCTGTTGGACTGCTGAAGAATTGCAGCAAAAAACAAAAACAAAAAAAAAAAAACAAAACAAAAAAAACTGCAGCCCCCTGCTGGACATTTGAAGGACTGGCAGACTCCTGAAGAACTGCAGCAATAAAACAAAACAAAACAAAAAAACTAAGATGGACTCTTGATAAACTGCAGTTAGAAATAGGTTCCAGAACTGAAGAAAAATCTGGTTGCTTGCCTTGTTTCCTTCGGTAAATTTTGAAGGATGGTGGTGGAGCCGAGCTCTGACCATAGCAGGTGAGTCCACACACTGCTGGACCTCTGAAGAACTGCAGCCCCGTGCTAGACCTCTGAAGAACTGCAGCCCCGTGCTGGACCTCTGAAGAACTGCAGTCCCCTGCTGGACCTCTGAAGAACTGCAGCCCCGTGCTGGACCTCTGAAGAACTGCAGCCCCGTGCTGGACCTCTGAAGAACTGCAGCCCCCTGCTGGACCTCTGAAGAACTGCAGCCCCCTGCTGGACCTCTGAAGAACTGCAGCCCCGTGCTGGACCTCTGAAGAACTGCAGTCCCCTGCTGAAGATCTGAAACACTGCAGCCCCCTGCTGTACCTCTGAAGAACTGCAGCCCCCTGCTGGACCTCTGAAGAACTGCAGCCCCCTGCTGGACCTCTGAAGAACTGCAGCCCCCTGCTGGACCTCTGAAGAACTGCAGTCCCCTGCTGGACCTCTGAAGAACTGCAGCCCCGTGCTGGACCTCTGAAGAACTGCAGCCCCGTGCTGGACCTCTGAAGAACTGCAGCCCCGTGCTGGCCCTCTGAAGAACTGCAGCCCCGTGCTGGACCTCTGAAGAACTGCAGCCCCGTGCTGGACCTCTGAAGAACTGCAGCCCCGTGCTGGACCTCTGAAGAACTGCAGCCCCGTGCTGGACCTCTGAAGAACTGCAGCCCCGTGCTGGACCTCTGAAGAACTGCAGCCCCGTGCTGGACCTCTGAAGAACTGCAGCCCCGTGCTGGACCTCTGAAGAACTGCAGCCCCGTGCTGGACCTCTGAAGAACTGCAGCCCCGTGCTGGACCTCTGAAGAACTGCAGCCCCGTGCTGGACCTCTGAAGAACTGCAGTCCCCTGCTGGACCTCTGAAGAACTGCAGACCCCTGCTGAACTCCCAAAGGACTGCAGCAAAAAAAAAAAAAAAAATAATAATAATAATAATAAAAATACTTCAGCCCCCCTGTTGGACTGCTGAAGAACTGCAGCAATAAAAAAAAAAAAAAAAAAAAAAAAAAAACTAAGATGGACTCTTGATAAACTGCAGTTAGAAATAGGTTCCAGAACTGAAGAAAAATCTGGTTGCTTGCCTTGTTTCCTTCGGTAAATTTTGAAGGATGGTGGTGGAGCCGAGCTCTGACCATAGCAGGTGAGTCCAGGGGCGGATCCAGTTCTGGCTGTAGACCACTGTCAGGAGCCAGTGAAGAGAATGCAGCAGAGAAGTCACACACACAACAATGAAGACGAGTCTAGCTCCGGGTTCTGGATCAGTTCTGACGGTCCGCAGAGAAAGAGCAGCCAGACGGAGCTGCAGTGGCCCAGTCCTGGAATGAAGGTGCTCCCAGGTGGTGTCTCTAGAGAGAACAGGTCGAGTTCTCCGGATGTTGTAAAGGAGAAATCTGTGAGACCGTGTCAGATTTAGAACAGGATTCGAGAAAAATGACTGGTCATTCACAGCTACACCCAGGCTTCATGCTCCTGCAGATGAAATGCCCAACGAGTTCCCAAAGGTGAGGGTAAGACTGTGGTGAGACCTAGGAGCTGTAATCTCACCACCCCAAGTCTCACTGGGGTTGAGTTTAAGGTGATCAGCCCCATGCCTGAGGAGTCGTCAGCAAGAAATGCTGAGATACAAGTTGAAACCTTGGTGTCAGAAAGTGGGAGAGGATTAGTTGAGTGTCAACAGCACAGCCGTATCATGAGAACCCACGAGAACCTGTTTTCAGTAAAACCAAAGGCTGTAGATGGCGCTACTGGGTGTTTCATGCATTAACAAGGGGACATACACATTTTGACGGAGGTGTAGTTCGTATGAAACAAGGTAATTATCTGAGATCACTGTGGGTGTAGGGAGAGAAGTTATCAGTGGTGATATGTGCTGACACCCAGGGTCTTGACGAAGCGTCTCTGGAGAAGAGCGCCCTCTAAAGGCTGTGAACGGAAATGACGAGTTCATTAGAGTTTGTTCTGCTTTTTAAAGAGTGTCTTCTCTTGTCATAAAAGGCATCTCTCCTCCTCCTCATTCCCTTCTTCCTTCTCTCCCTCTCCATCTACAGACGAGTGGTCAGTAATTAAACCATCATTGTCTCAGTAACCAATAATCACAACCACATCACAGAAATATATTTCACAGTCATCTACTTAATGAACACCTCGGTTCAAAACAATGGAAATAAGAAATGACCAAAAAACACTTTGAAATCAAAAGACAACAATAAAAACATTGAAATAAAGCCTTTATTGTTGTTATTATACTTTTCTAAGCTTTAAAACTTCATCTGAAACATTAGAGCTCAGGTGAGGGAAAAAACAGAAATGATCAACACCACACTGTTAGTTATTGCTTTAACAATAAACCACTGAGAAATGATCTTCACGTTCAGAAATTCAGCAGTAAACATTCACCCCGTGTCAGAGGCCCAGGGGTGACCTCACAGCAAAATAAAACTGCACTCAAAAATATTACATCTGTAGTTTTGGCACAAACTCAGTTGCATAGTTGTTTACATGTGTTTTTAACTGAATCTAAAGTGGTTTTCTCTTATTGCAGCAGAGGCTTTCAGAAACACCTCACACACAGTGAATAATCATTAGACTAACGTCTCACTTTTCAAACCAAGAGCTCAGGACTTTTATTATACGACAGTCATCAGTGGAATTTAACTTTATTGCATTGTTTTACTGTCGGAGC
Organism: Hoplias malabaricus; assembly: GCF_029633855.1. Taxonomy (NCBI): domain Eukaryota; kingdom Metazoa; phylum Chordata; class Actinopteri; order Characiformes; family Erythrinidae; genus Hoplias; species Hoplias malabaricus. The sequence goes on along the minus strand of NC_089804.1, from coordinate 60,372,886 downwards.
AAAGTGCGTTATCCCCATTTCTGCCTTGTATTTGTTCTTGTGTGCCTCTTTATAACCGACATTACAATGAAGATGAGAAACTGATCAAAAGAAACGCTCCAAAATTACTTTAAAACGACATTTTTTAGAGAATATTGATTTTATTTATTTATTTATTTTTTGTGGATTGTAAAGTTAGCGGAGGTTTTGTGGAAATCAATCAAAATGAAAAACTAAATGAATGTGTTTGTAGACAGATATAAACATGACTTACACTGTACCTGGGCATCAGCCCAAAACTCCCAAGTTATCTGTGCATCCCTTTAAAGAAATAAACAAATAGCGACATGTGGAAAGACGAACCCTGGATGCACTGAAAAATACACACAATCCACCAATTTAGACATAATCTCCAATGAATAAACACTATTACAATATCATTATAATGATATACACACCCCATGAGCATTAAATACTTTTAATTTAGTGTCTTTAATACAAACGAGTCTGAGTTTTCTTTTTAGTGAATGACACTTGACTGGAACCTGTCTGTCTGTCTCACGTTAATATATTTTTCCATGTGGAGATTATGCAGAAATTGAAATCAGTACTTTATCAGTGTAAACGGTACCCAGTTCATCTGTGACCTCCCTCAGAAAAACTCAAGTAGCAGTGAGTCACAACAAAGTAACACAACCCACTCCACCAGGGAACAACTGTAAAGCATCTTCTCATAAAGAGCAGTTACTCACTTTTAACTCCCTTCAATTAAAATAAACCCACGCTAATGCTAACACGCTAAACGCCCTGTCTGAATGACCTCTGAAATGAAAGCAACAATAATCTGGAAACACACACACACAATAATACCAATAAACCATATTTCAGCAATAAAAGACACCCCAGCCGTTTCCACCACACGCCTCTGCCCCAACACAGGCAGGAATGTTAGCATTTAGCATTTTAGCCATGGTCAGAGATACAGAATTATTTATTTTTTGGAAAACAGCTTCATTAAAGCAACTTACTTGAGCAAATATTCCTTAATTTACCCACTTTCCTCTTTATTCCAGCATGTAGTCAATTAGCCAAGACATAATTCACCACTGCAGATAAGCTAATGAAGCTAACTGGCTTAGCATGGTGCTAAATACAGTTTGTGACAATGTTATCACACGTTCTATAACACAGATTAAAGCATGTTAGAATAAACATGCTACCGATGGATACATCTGCTGCATGCTACAACCTAACACTGCTCTAAATCACCAGCTCATCATAGAATTCTGGATCAATAATGCTACAAGCTAAAAGCTAATGCTAACACTGTTGTGCACTGAAATGACATCACACTGGGGGTAATTGATCTGACCTTGTGTGATATTTTTCCAAACTGTGCTAAAACCCATCAATACCAGATTTTAATAGTTGCTAACAGCATTAGCCTCAACGCTAGGCCTTGGCTGATTGACTGGGACTCTTGTTGTGAAGTGACGCTGTAAATATTAGGGTTTTTCCTTTGAATCGGGCTGATCTTGATCCGAGGGTCCGCGGGGGGTCCCCTGTACCTCAGCAGAGTTTATGGAGGTGGGTGGAGAATAGCGCTGGCGGATGGTGGACGGTGGAGTTTGCGCCGCAGTCGATGTAGCGGTAGGCCTCCAGTGTGTTCTGAGCACTTCGCACTATGTAGGATGTTTTCACTGAGGTCCTGTAGGATTCAAATAGAGTAGTCAGTACAGATACTGTCCCCATGCCCAAGGCCAAGAGTCCACCAGAGGGGTGTAAACCCCCTCAGCACTGGGCTGTGGAACAGTGGAACTGTGTTCTCTGGAGCGATGCAGCTCTATCCAAATACCACATTTAAATCAGAAATACTGAATTGTTTAAATCTTTACATTATTCCCACACAGACACTCAATGGTAGGAACATTGTATATCACGGTTATAGCAGTCAAAATGATCACAGCAAGCAGCGTTGTTAAAAGGTGATGACTTTAAAAATGTACCGATATAAAACTGATCATTTCAGCAGGTTTTATATTGAACTCTACGTATTTAAATACAGACCTATATAAACAAACGCCATTTAAGGTGGAACCGAGCACTGCAGCATTTAAGGTGGAACCGAACACTGCAGCATTTAAGGTGGAACTGAGCACTGCACCATTTAAGGTGGAACTGAGCACTGCACCATTTAAGGTGGAACTGAGCACTGCACCATTTAAGGTGGAACCGAGCGCTGCACCATTTAAGGTGGAACCGAGCGCTGCAGCATTTAAGGTGGAAAGGGCAATGAGTTTCTAATTCTGACTGAAAATTGTTCTTGTGTGTTTTTCCTGAGACGAAGTGATGAAAGAGTGCATTTCTGCAGCCACAGAGGTTCTGTCCTAATCCTGTTGTAATCATGACCCCCCCCCATGTGTGGGATGAAGTCTATGGAACATAAACAATTTCATTTTGAGACGACGGAGCAGTTTGATTCTTCATCTCAGCTTTTTTTTTTTCAGGAAGGAGAGGCACCAAAAGGAAAAAAAAAAAAAAGAAAAAGAGGAAACGAGACCAACTCACTGCATGTAAACCACGATGTTGTGGACCTTGATGCTCGCCATGGTGCAGAAAGCACTGAAACAAGGAAGAAGAAGCAAAAAGGAGGAATTCACAAAAAAAATCTTAAACACGGACCTCGAGGTCTTACAGCATCAAGAGGAAAAACAAACACGATCTAATGGCACTTTTACTAAATTTAAAAGGTTAAGAAGATTTCTATTCATTTTTTAAAACACTACATTTAAACACAAATATAAGAATTTAAACCAGTACTTACTAAACATATGACAAACTCCCACTAATCTCCATACTGACCGTATAATTCATCTACAGAGAGAGAGAAGAAATAATAAACAGGAATCCCCTGTTCGGTGCATGTTCACATTAAAATGTGAATCTGGAGCCCACCAACCCACACACTGTGAAACAAGACCCCAGTCAGTTCTCTGTGCGCTGCCTGAGTCAGAAACACGGGATAAAACGAGTCGTTCTGATTCTGCTCCGCTTCTGACGTCAAGTTTAGAGACTTTAGAATGGCCCCGCCCCCTCGTCTGAGTCTGTCCAATCACAGCGCTGGACCCGTGTTTATGTGAGAGCACAAAGACGAGGTTAAACGCAGCATAACAGACAAAACGAGCGCGGAGAAATAAGAGCACTGAGTAAAAACGGAGAAGAAAGAGAACAGAGTGAAAACGGCTAAAAACCAGAGCTTCTGCTCCTCGCTCCTCACTGCTGTGCGCTCGGGGTCGGGGTGAACAGCGAGCGGCTCATTATCATTTAAAGGAACAGGTGCTGAAAGCGGGCGTTCTGAACAGGGGCTGTTTACACAGGGGGAGAACACTGCTGTGGGGCTCGTGGGTTTTAAAGGAACACTGTGCAGAAAGAAAACTCAATAATCTTATAAAGTTTAGCGGATTATTTTGCTTTGTTCAAGAAATTAAGCTAAAAATGATCTGCTAACAAATCAATACACTGGACTATATACACCCCAGGGCAGTAAAACACACTGGTGTGTGTGTACCTACCTGTCTCTGGCTGAGGGGCTGGATGGTGATGATGTTATCCAGCTGTTGGGTTCCTATCACCGTCTTCATGTAGAGAACCTGGCTGCTGACGCTGTCCACGTGCACCGTGAAGAAGTTAGAGTTACGGAACTGCAGACAATTCTGAGGAGTCATAATTCAGTCGACTACATAAGACATCAAAGGAAACATCACATTATCAATAATGCTACATGCTACAAGCTAACACTGCCCTGAATCACCGACTCATCAATCATGCTACAAGCTAAATGCTAACACCGTTGGCTAAAAGCTTCGTCAGGACGACTCACGGTCATGTTGATGAGAACTTTGCTCTTATTGTGATTGAAGAGGACGATAACAGACAGAGTCCCTCCATCCTCCACCAGCACAGGGCGGGGGAACAGGAAGAACGCCACCAGAACCGAGACCAGCAAACACACAATCACCGACAGACCCACATACAGCTTCCTGTAAACAACAACAACTAGGATTAGAGCTGAAAGCTCCACAGCTGGGGTGCTTCATTAAAACTCAACGGTCAACAGGAGGCTGGAGTTCAGGGGCCAGATTATTTGACAAGTGTGAACAGAACCCAATCCAGATTAAAAAACACATATTAATGCCAGGTGTGAACAGAGCCCCAGTGGCCTGAATGTATCAGTGAAGCTGAACCTGTTTGAAACCATGTGTTTTATTTAGGGATGACAGACCAGTTAGATTGTTTTCTTTAGTTGAAATAAAGTTACAATAAATGTTCTCCATCTTAAGCCCTATTTGGACGGGACTGAAACTCCTGTAGTAATTACGTTAACCCGAGTCCACAGGTAGAACTAATCCCACCTGAATAGGGCTTTAAATACTGTTTGTAATTGTTTCTGTGGTGGTAGAAATGACTGACTGCACACACATCTGCATCATGAGTGACTCTAATGAGGTGAGGGGGATGTACTGCTCTGTACTCACGTCCTCTGCGGCTGCAGTCTCTGGTCACTGTAGGGAATCAATGCCACCAGCTCGTTCACCTGACCTGGGAACATCAACAACAAGAAAACAGGGGTCAGAAATCACTCCAAACACTCTCCTCCAACACTGAGCACGCAGAGGTGATCAATAACTCTGATCAGCTGATCAATACAGGCCTCAACATTCACTGTCCACCCTCTCAGCCCCTCTGACCACACAGGAGCACTTTACAACTCTAAAATTACAGACTGGAGTCTGTGCTGGGGGGTTTTCTGATAAAGTGGCCAGTGAGTGTCAGTAGAAGGGGGGTGTTTCTGATAAAGTGGCCAGTGAGTGTCAGTAGAGGGGGGGTGTTTCTGATAAAGTGGCCAGTGAGTGTCAGTAGAGGGGGGGTGTTTCTGATAAAGTGGCCAGTGAGTGTCAGTAGAGGGGGGGTGTTTCTGATAAAGTGGCCAGTGAGTGTCAGTAGAGGGGGGGTGTTTCTGATAAAGTGGCCAGTGAGTGTCAGTAGAGGGGGGGTGTTTCTGATAAAGTGGCCAGTGAGTGTCAGTAGAGGGGGGGTGTTTCTGATAAAGTGGCCAGTGTGTGTCAGTAGAGGGGGGTGTTTCTGATAAAGTGGCCAGTGTGTGTCAGTAGAGGGGGGGTGTTTCTGATAAAGTGGCCAGTGTGTGTCAGTAGAGGGGGGTGTTTCTGATAAAGTGGCCAGTGTGTGTCAGTAGAGGGGGGGTGTTTCTGATAAAGTGGCCAGTGAGTGTCAGTAGAAGGGGGGTGTTTCTGATAAAGTGGCCAGTGAGTGTCAGTAGAGGGGGGGGTGTTTCTGATAAAGTGGCCAGTGAGTGTCAGTAGAGGGGGGGTGTTTCTGATAAAGTGGCCAGTGAGTGTCAGTAGAGGGGGGGTGTTTCTGATAAAGTGGCCAGTGAGTGTCAGTAGAGGGGGGGTGTTTCTGATAAAGTGGCCAGTGAGTGTCAGTAGAGGGGGGGTGTTTCTGATAAAGTGGCCAGTGAGTGTCAGTAGAGGGGGGTGTTTCTGATAAAGTGGCCAGTGAGTGTCCGTAGAGGGGGGTGTTTCTGATAAAGTGGCCAGTGAGTGTCAGTAGAGGGGGGGTGTTTCTGATAAAGTGGCCAGTGAGTGTCCGTAGAGGGGGGTGTTTCTGATAAAGTGGCCAGTGAGTGTCCGTAGAGGGGGGTGTTTCTGATAAAGTGGCCAGTGAGTGTCAGTAGAAGGGGGGGTGTTTCTGATAAAGTGGCCAGTGAGTGTCAATAGAAGGGGGGTGTTTCTGATAAAGTGGCAAGTGAGTGTCAGTAGAGGGGGGTGTTTCTGATAAAGTGGCCAGTGAGTGTCAGTAGAGGGGGGGTGTTTCTGATAAAGTGGCCAGTGAGTGTCAGTAGAGGGGGGGTGTTTCTGATAAAGTGGCCAGTGAGTGTCAGTAGAGGGGGGGTGTTTCTGATAAAGTGGCCAGTGAGTGTCAGTAGAGGGGGGGTGTTTCTGATAAAGTGGCCAGTGAGTGTCAGTAGAGGGGGGTGTTTCTGATAAAGTGGCCAGTGAGTGTCCGTAGAGGGGGGTGTTTCTGATAAAGTGGCCAGTGAGTGTCAGTAGAAGGGGGGTGTTTCTGATAAAGTGGCAAGTGAGTGTCAGTAGAGGGGGGTGTTTCTGATAAAGTGGCCAGTGAGTGTCAGTAGAGGGGGGGTGTTTCTGATAAAGTGGCCAGTGAGTGTCAGTAGAGGGGGGGTGTTTCTGATAAAGTGGCAAGTGAGTGTCAGTAGAGGGGGGGTGTTTCTGATAAAGTGGCCAGTGAGTGTCAGTAGAGGGGGGGTGTTTCTGATAAAGTGGCCAGTGAGTGTCAGTAGAGGGGGGGTGTTTCTGATAAAGTGGCCAGTGAGTGTCAGTAGAGGGGGGGTGTTTCTGATAAAGTGGCCAGTGAGTGTCAGTAGAGGGGGGGTGTTTCTGATAAAGTGGCCAGTGAGTGTCAGTAGAGGGGGGGTGTTTCTGATAAAGTGGCCAGTGAGTGTCAGTAGAGGGGGGGTGTTTCTGATAAAGTGGCCAGCGAGTGTCAGTAGAGGGGGGGTGTTTCTGATAAAGTGGCCAGCGAGTGTCAGTAGAGGGGGGGTGTTTCTGATAAAGTGGCCAGCGAGTGTCAGTAGAGGGGGGGTGTTTCTGATAAAGTGGCCAGTGAGTGTCCGTAGAGGGGGGTGTTTCTGATAAAGTGGCCAGTGAGTGTCCGTAGAGGGGGGTGTTTCTGATAAAGTGGCCAGTGAGTGTCAATAGAAGGGGGTGTTTCTGATAAAGTGGCCAGTGAGTGTCAGTAGAGGGGGGTGTTTCTGATAAAGTGGCCGCTGGGTGTAGCTGACCTGAAGGGATGCGTCCCGAGCCCTGGCAGGTGGGGCAGGTGATACTGTCTCGTCCAGTGAATTCTACGTAGGGGAACTCTGCGATGTCCTCCTGTCTGTCCAGTCCCCCGAGGGAGTCGTCATCGTGGGTGGACTCTCCACCGTGTACGCAGCCGTGCTGAGGGACAGGAAGCAGCGTTCTGCAGCTCTGGGACAAGTGTGCGCCCATCAGACGCCAGAACACACAGAACTCCCTCTGAAACACCTGAGAACAAGGAAATGGAGCGGTCAGAGACACGGTCAGAGCAGAACTCCCTTCCCACAATAACACCACTGTGCTCCACCACAATGGCTTCTGGCACGAAGAAACGAATAAAAATTTTCCCTTCAAGATGTCTCCTCTCCATGTGCTGCTCTGCAGTGGTTTGCTCTGGAAACCGCTCTAATGTGTTTCCGAAGCCCCAGTGTCTGTAAATGGGTAAAAAAACAAAGTGTCTGGGTCCGGTGCTAGGCTTTCTCTCTCTCTGCTCACGGCAGAGAAACGCCATCTGGAGGTTTTTAGACAACGGGGAGACTCCAAACGCTGAAAAGCACCAACCGAGATGAGGATGTGGCTCTATTCCTGCACCATAGGGGGGTAACACTAACTTATTTGTGCTGTTACAGTTACATTACTTAAGGTGGAACTGACTCTAAATTCAGGAGAGCGCTAACTGCATGAAAGTAAACACAGAGCGAAAGTGCTACAAAACTAAACAGCTCGAGTTACACATGAGTTTCTGTGGGAATTCAAACAGTGAATAAACACTTACAGACAATTTACACTTCAGACACCAACAAGATACAGTCGCTTCTTACTCACACACACCGCTCCACCTTAAAAAATACAGTCGCTTCTTACTCACACACACCACTCCACCTTAAAAGATACAGTCGCTTCTTACTCACACACACCGCTCCACCTTAAAAGATACAGTCGCTTCTTACTCACACACACCACTCCACCTTAAAAGATACAGTCGCTTCTTACTCACACACACCGCTCCACCTTAAAAGATACAGTCACTTCTTACTCACACACACCGCTCCACCTTAAAAGATACAGTCGCTTCTTACTCACACACACCGCTCCACATTAAAAGATACAGTCGCTTCTTACTCACACACACCGCTCCACCTTAAAAGATACAGTCGCTTCTTACTCACACACACCGCTCCACCTTAAAAGATAGTCGCTTCTTACTCACACACACCACTCCACATTAAAAGATACAGTCACTTCTTACTCACACACACCGCTCCACCTTAAAAGATACAGTCGCTTCTTACTCACACACACCGCTCCACCTTAAAAGATAGTCGCTTCTTACTCACACACACCACTCCACATTAAAAGATACAGTCACTTCTTACTCACACACACCGCTCCACCTTAAAAGATACAGTCGCTTCTTACTCACACACACCGCTCCACCTTAAAAGATAGTCGCTTCTTACTCACACACACCGCTCCACCTTAAAAGATACAGTCGCTTCTTACTCACACACACCACTCCACCTTAAAAGATACAGTCGCTTCTTACTCACACACACCGCTCCACCTTAAAAGATACAGTCACTTCTTACTCACACACACCGCTCCACCTTAAAAGATACAGTCGCTTCTTACTCACACACACCGCTCCACATTAAAAGATACAGTCGCTTCTTACTCACACACACCGCTCCACCTTAAAAGATACAGTCGCTTCTTACTCACACACACCGCTCCACCTTAAAAGATAGTCGCTTCTTACTCACACACACCACTCCACATTAAAAGATACAGTCACTTCTTACTCACACACACCGCTCCACCTTAAAAGATACAGTCGCTTCTTACTCACACACACCGCTCCACCTTAAAAGATAGTCGCTTCTTACTCACACACACCACTCCACATTAAAAGATACAGTCACTTCTTACTCACACACACCGCTCCACCTTAAAAGATACAGTCGCTTCTTACTCACACACACCACTCCACCTTAAAAGATACAGTCGCTTCTTACTCACACACACCGCTCCACCTTAAAAGATACAGTCACTTCTTACTCACACACACCGCTCCACCTTAAAAGATACAGTCGCTTCTTACTCACACACACCGCTCCACATTAAAAGATACAGTCGCTTCTTACTCACACACACCGCTCCACCTTAAAAGATACAGTCGCTTCTTACTCACACACACCGCTCCACCTTAAAAGATACTGTCACTTCTTACTCACACACACCGCTCCACCTTAAAAGATACAGTCGCTTCTTACTCGCACACACCGCTCCACCTTAAAAGATAGTCGCTTCTTACTCACACACACCACTCCACATTAAAAGATACAGTCGCTTCTTACTCACACACACCGCTCCACCTTAAAAGATACAGTCGCTTCTTACTCACACACACCGCTCCACCTTAAAAGATACAGTCGCTTCTTACTCACACACACCGCTCCACATTAAAAGATACAGTCGCTTCTTACTCACACACACCGCTCCACCTTAAAAGATAGTCGCTTCTTACTCACACACACCACTCCACCTTAAAAGATACAGTCGCTTCTTACTCACACACACCGCTCCACCTTAAAAGATACAGTCGCTTCTTACTCACACACACCGCTCCACATTAAAAGACACTTAGCTTCAGAACATAAACAATCCAGAGAGAACTGTGTATCCTTCACCTTAAAAGATACAGTTGCTGTAAAAAAACCTTTTAAAATGTTCCCTCAAAATGTCCCTTAAAAAATGTCCTGTAATTAAGGGACGTAAAAGCTCCCCTTAAAAACACACAGAGGGTAACTGAGGTTTTTGGAGCTGAGTGTGTTCCCATTAAACTATCCAACAAAATACATCTATCTTCAAAAGAGTGACTTTACAAAACTTCTTCAGTGGAATGTGAAAATAATTTAGTCATTTTGGAGTGTTTCTATTGGTCATTCATCATGAGATTTACACACAGTGTGAAGGACATCAAATGATGTAAACTACACACACACACACACACACACACACACACACACAGATAACACAGGAAACTCATGAAGTGCAGATACAAGTGTGAAACAAGTGAATAATAAACAGCAAATACACCACAAAAACACAAACAAACAAATGACATTAAAGAGACACACCCCTCTCCACAGGAACCTGTCAATCATCAATTAACCTTTATTTTCCCTCAGAAATACACTGAGGGTGACCTTCAAATTCACTGCAGCTGGGGATTTACAACAGAAAATAACACAAAATAAACTGAAATGTAAGTGAATAGTGTTCAATGTAAAAGAACAGAAGTAAATATTACTGTAAATCAGAGAGTAGAATAACGAAAGAATAAAGCGTTATAAAGTCATTTTAAAAGTCAGATTAGGAGGGGTTTGTGTTTTTATCGAAGCAGAGAGGTGTTCACTGGAGGAGAAACGCCTCGATTCAATAAAGACATGGACATTGATCAGAAGCTGATGTGAACATTGAAATACCGACACCGTGACTGTAGATAACCCGCTCCTGCGCTATTCCTTTACTCAATTACAGCCTTAAACCGCAGCGGAAACACTTTAAACAGGCGGCGGAGACCCCTCCCTCTCCCTCAGCGCGGGTTAAAGACTTTAATATCGCTTTAATGTGTCTTTATTTACTAAACTACTACAAAATACAGCAATAACACGTCTCACGGTCGCTGCTGTAGTTAAATAACGCCGGGGCGGTTTAAGGAGAGTGATCTTACCCGATGTGGAGCTCTGAATGTAGACTTTAATGTGTGTTTAATAGTTTATTTGTAGAGTTTGTGGAGTGTGTTCTGCCGCCGCTGCAGTTTCATCTCGGCTCTGTTTCCTCTCTATTTACTTACAGCAGCGCCGCCGCTTCTCTACTGCCACCTATGGCCACCGGCAGTATTACACTCTCCAAACATACACCTCTGCATTTCTGTGAACATTCATTAATTCATTCACTCTTTCATTTATTCATTTTCTGTAGCTTCATCCAACGGTGGCAGGGTATCACACACTCACCCAGTCACTCACACACTCACCCAGTCACTCACACACTCACCCAGTCACTCACACACTGAGGGCCTGAGATGTGTAAAGCTCTCCAGCTCTGGAGTGATGGGGTTCCTCTGGTGTGTGGAACAGTGGAACTGTGTTCTCTGGAGCGATGGGGTTTCTCTGGTGTGTGGAACAGTGGAACTGTGTTCTCTGGAGTGATGGGGTTCCTCTGGTGTGTGGAACAGTGGAACTGTGTTCTCTGAAGTGATGGAGTTCCTCTGGTGTGTGGAACAGTGGAACTGTGTTCTCTGGAGTGATGGGGTTCCTCTGGTGTGTGGAACAGTGGAACTGTGGTGATGGGGTTCCTCTGGTGTGTGGAACAGTGGAACTGTGTTCTCTGAAGTCATGGAGTTCCTCTGGTGTGTGGAACAGTGGAACTGTGTTCTCTGGAGTGATGGGGTTCCTCTGGTGTGTGGAACAGTGGAACTGTGTTCTCTGGAGTGATGGGGTTCCTCTGGTGTGTGGAACAGTGGAACTGTGTTCTCTGGAGTGATGGGGTTCCTCTGGTGTGTGGAACAGTGGAACTGTGTTCTCTGGAGTGATGGGGTTCCTCTGGTGTGTGGAACAGTGGAACTGTGGTGATGGGGTTCCTCTGGTGTGTGGAACAGTGGAACTGTGTTCTCTGGAGTGTTGGAGTTCCTCTGGTGTGTGGAACAGTGGAACTGTGTTCTCTGGAGTGATGGGGTTCCTCTGGTGTGTGGAACAGTGGAACTGTGTTTTCTGAAGTGATGGAGTTCCTCTGGTGTGTGGAACAGTGGAACTGTGTTCTCTGAAGTGATGGAGTTCCTCTGGTGTGTGGAACAGTGGAACTGTGTTCTCTGGAGTGATGGAGTTCCTCTGGTGTGTGGAACAGTGGAACTGTGTTCTCTGGAGTGATGGGGTTCCTCTGGTGTGTGGAACAGTGGAACTGTGTTCTCTGAAGTGATGGAGTTCCTCTGGTGTGTGGAACAGTGGAACTGTGTTCTCTGGAGTGATGGGGTTCCTCTGGTGTGTGGAACAGTGGAACTGTGTTCTCTGGAGTGATGGGGTTCCTCTGGTGTGTGGAACAGTGGAACTGTGTTCTCTGGAGTGATGGGGTTCCTCTGGTGTGTGGAACAGTGGAACTGTGTTCTCTGAAGTGATGGAGTTCCTCTGGTGTGTGGAACAGTGGAACTGTGTTCTCTGGAGTGATGGGGTTCCTCTGGTGTGTGGAACAGTGGAACTGTGGTGATGGGGTTCCTCTGGTGTGTGGAACAGTGGAACTGTGTTCTCTGGAGTGTTGGAGTTCCTCTGGTGTGTGGAACAGTGGAACTGTGTTCTCTGGAGTGATGGGGTTCCTCCGGTGTGTGGAACAGTGGAACTGTGTTCTCTGAAATGATGGAGTTCCTCTGGTGTGTGGAACAGTGGAACTGTGTTCTCTGGAGTGATGGGGTTCCTCTGGTGTGTGGAACAGTGGAACTGTGTTCTCTGGAGTGATGGGGTTCCTCTGGTGTGTGGAACAGTGGAACTGTGGTGATGGAGTTCCTCTGATGTGTGGAACAGTGGAACTGTGTTCTCTGGAGTGATGGGGTTCCTCTGGTGTGTGGAACAGTGGAACTGTGTTCTCTGGAGTGATGGGGTTCCTCTGGTGTGTGGAACAGTGGAACTGTGTTCTCTGGAGCGATGGGGTTTCTCTGGTGTGTGGAACAGTGGAACTGTGTTCTCTGGAGTGATGGGGTTCCTCTGGTGTGTGGAACAGTGGAACTGTGTTGATGGGGTTCCTCTGGTGTGTGGAACAGTGGAACTGTGTTCTCTGGAGTGTTGGAGTTCCTCTGGTGTGTGGAACAGTGGAACTGTGTTCTCTGGAGTGATGGGGTTCCTCTGGTGTGTGGAACAGTGGAACTGTGTTCTCTGAAGTGATGGAGTTCCTCTGGTGTGTGGAACAGTGGAACTGTGTTCTCTGGAGTGATGGGGTTCCTCTGGTGTGTGGAACAGTGGAACTGTGGTGATGGGGTTCCTCTGGTGTGTGGAACAGTGGAACTGTGTTCTCTGAAGTCATGGAGTTCCTCTGGTGTGTGGAACAGTGGAACTGTGTTCTCTGGAGTGATGGGGTTCCTCTGGTGTGTGGAACAGTGGAACTGTGTTCTCTGGAGTGATGGGGTTCCTCTGGTGTGTGGAACAGTGGAACTGTGTTCTCTGGAGTGATGGGGTTCCTCTGGTGTGTGGAACAGTGGAACTGTGTTCTCTGGAGTGATGGGGTTCCTCTGGTGTGTGGAACAGTGGAACTGTGGTGATGGGGTTCCTCTGGTGTGTGGAACAGTGGAACTGTGTTCTCTGGAGTGTTGGAGTTCCTCTGGTGTGTGGAACAGTGGAACTGTGTTCTCTGGAGTGATGGGGTTCCTCTGGTGTGTGGAACAGTGGAACTGTGTTTTCTGAAGTGATGGAGTTCCTCTGGTGTGTGGAACAGTGGAACTGTGTTCTCTGAAGTGATGGAGTTCCTCTGGTGTGTGGAACAGTGGAACTGTGTTCTCTGGAGTGATGGAGTTCCTCTGGTGTGTGGAACAGTGGAACTGTGTTCTCTGGAGTGATGGGGTTCCTCTGGTGTGTGGAACAGTGGAACTGTGTTCTCTGAAGTGATGGAGTTCCTCTGGTGTGTGGAACAGTGGAACTGTGTTCTCTGGAGTGATGGGGTTCCTCTGGTGTGTGGAACAGTGGAACTGTGTTCTCTGGAGTGATGGGGTTCCTCTGGTGTGTGGAACAGTGGAACTGTGTTCTCTGGAGTGATGGGGTTCCTCTGGTGTGTGGAACAGTGGAACTGTGTTCTCTGAAGTGATGGAGTTCCTCTGGTGTGTGGAACAGTGGAACTGTGTTCTCTGGAGTGATGGGGTTCCTCTGGTGTGTGGAACAGTGGAACTGTGGTGATGGGGTTCCTCTGGTGTGTGGAACAGTGGAACTGTGTTCTCTGGAGTGTTGGAGTTCCTCTGGTGTGTGGAACAGTGGAACTGTGTTCTCTGGAGTGATGGGGTTCCTCCGGTGTGTGGAACAGTGGAACTGTGTTCTCTGAAATGATGGAGTTCCTCTGGTGTGTGGAACAGTGGAACTGTGTTCTCTGGAGTGATGGGGTTCCTCTGGTGTGTGGAACAGTGGAACTGTGTTCTCTGGAGTGATGGGGTTCCTCTGGTGTGTGGAACAGTGGAACTGTGGTGATGGAGTTCCTCTGATGTGTGGAACAGTGGAACTGTGTTCTCTGGAGTGATGGGGTTCCTCTGGTGTGTGGAACAGTGGAACTGTGTTCTCTGGAGTGATGGGGTTCCTCTGGTGTGTGGAACAGTGGAACTGTGTTCTCTGAAGTGATGGAGTTCCTCTGGTGTGTGGAACAGTGGAACTGTGTTCTCTGGAGTGTTGGAGTTCCTCTGGTGTGTGGAACAGTGGAACTGTGTTCTCTGGAGTGATGGGGTTCCTCTGGTGTGTGGAACAGTGGAACTGTGTTCTCTGAAGTGATGGAGTTCCTCTGGTGTGTGGAACAGTGGAACTGTGTTCTCTGGAGTGATGGGGTTCCTCTGGTGTGTGGAACAGTGGAACTGTGTTCTCTGGAGTGATGGGGTTCCTCTGGTGTGTGGAACAGTGGAACTGTGGTGATGGAGTTCCTCTGATGTGTGGAACAGTGGAACTGTGTTCTCTGAAGTGATGGAGTTCCTCTGGTGTGTGGAACAGTGGAACTGTGTTCAGTGGAGTGATGGGGTTCCTCTGGTGTGTGGAACAGTGGAACTGTGTTCTCTGGAGTGATGGGGTTCCTCTGGTGTGTGGAACAGTGGAACTGTGTTCTCTGGAGTGATGAGGTTCCTCTGGTGTGTGGAACAGTGGAACTGTGTTCTCTGGAGTGATGGGGATCCTCTGGTGTGTGGAACAGTGGAACTGTGTTCTCTGGAGTGATGGGGTTCCTCTAGTGTGTGGAACAGTGGAACTGTGTTCTCTGGAGTGATGGGGTTCCTCTGGTGTGTGGAACAGTGGAACTGTGTTCTCTGAAGTGATGGAGTTCCTCTGGTGTGTGGAACAGTGGAACTGTGTTCTCTGGAGTGATGGGGTTCCTCTGGTGTGTGGAACAGTGGAACTGTGTTCTCTGGAGTGATGGGGTTCCTCTGGTGTGTGGAACAGTGGAACTGTGTTCTCTGGAGTGATGGGGTTCCTCTGGTGTGTGGAACAGTGGAACTGTGGTGATGGAGTTCCTCTGATGTGTGGAACAGTGGAACTGTGTTCTCTGAAGTGATGGAGTTCCTCTGGTGTGTGGAACAGTGGAACTGTGTTCTCTGGAGTGATGGGGTTCCTCTGGTGTGTGGAACAGTGGAACTGTGTTCTCTGGAGTGATGGGGTTCCTCTGGTGTGTGGAACAGTGGAACTGTGTTCTCTGAAGTGATGGAGTTCCTCTGGTGTGTGGAACAGTGGAACTGTGTTCTCTGGAGTGATGGGGTTCCTCTGGTGTGTGGAACAGTGGAACTGTGTTCTCTGGAGTGATGGGGTTCCTCTGGTGTGTGGAACAGTGGAACTGTGGTGATGGGGTTCCTCTGGTGTGTGGAACAGTGGAACTGTGTTCTCTGGAGTGTTGGAGTTCCTCTGGTGTGTGGAACAGTGGAACTGTGTTCTCTGGAGTGATGGGGTTCCTCTGGTGTGTGGAACAGTGGAACTGTGTTCTCTGAAGTGATGGAGTTCCTCTGGTGTGTGGAACAGTGGAACTGTGTTCTCTGGAGTGATGGGGTTCCTCTGGTGTGTGGAACAGTGGAACTGTGTTCTCTGGAGTGATGGGGTTCCTCTGGTGTGTGGAACAGTGGAACTGTGTTCTCTGGAGTGATGGGGTTCCTCTGGTGTGTGGAACAGTGGAACTGTGTTCTCTGGAGTGATGGGGTTCCTCTGGTGTGTGGAACAGTGGAACTGTGTTCTCTGGAGTGATGGGGTTCCTCTGGTGTGTGGAACAGTGGAACTGTGTTCTCTGGAGTGATGGGGTTCCTCTGGTGTGTGGAACAGTGGAACTGTGTTCTCTGGAGTGATGGGGTTCCTCTGGTGTGTGGAACAGTGGAACTGTGGTGATGGAGTTCCTCTGATGTGTGGAACAGTGGAACTGTGTTCTCTGAAGTGATGGAGTTCCTCTGGTGTGTGGAACAGTGGAACTGTGTTCTCTGGAGTGATGGGGTTCCTCTGGTGTGTGGAACAGTGGAACTGTGTTCTCTGGAGTGATGGAGTTCCTCTGATGTGTGGAACAGTGGAACTGTGTTCTCTGAAGTGATGGAGTTCCTCTGGTGTGTGGAACAGTGGAACTGTGTTCTCTGGAGTGATGGGGTTCCTCTAGTGTGTGGAACAGTGGAACTGTGTTCTCTGGAGTGATGGGGTTCCTCTGGTGTGTGGAACAGTGGAACTGTGTTCTCTGAAGTGATGGAGTTCCTCTGGTGTGTGGAACAGTGGAACTGTGTTCTCTGGAGTGATGGGGTTCCTCTGGTGTGTGGAACAGTGGAACTGTGTTCTCTGGAGTGATGGGGTTCCTCTGGTGTGTGGAACAGTGGAACTGTGTTCTCTGGAGTGATGGGGTTCCTCTGGTGTGTGGAACAGTGGAACTGTGGTGATGGAGTTCCTCTGATGTGTGGAACAGTGGAACTGTGTTCTCTGAAGTGATGGAGTTCCTCTGGTGTGTGGAACAGTGGAACTGTGTTCTCTGGAGTGATGGGGTTCCTCTGGTGTGTGGAACAGTGGAACTGTGTTCTCTGGAGTGATGGGGTTCCTCTGGTGTGTGGAACAGTGGAACTGTGTTCTCTGGAGTGATGGGGTTCCTCTGGTGTGTGGAACAGTGGAACTGTGTTCTCTGGAGTGATGGGGTTCCTCTGGTGTGTGGAACAGTGGAACTGTGTTCTCTGAAGTGATGGAGTTCCTCTGGTGTGTGGAACAGTGGAACTGTGTTGATGGGGTTCCTCTGGTGTGTGGAACAGTGGAACTGTGTTCTCTGGAGTGTTGGAGTTCCTCTGGTGTGTGGAACAGTGGAACTGTGTTCTCTGGAGTGATGGGGTTCCTCTGGTGTGTGGAACAGTGGAACTGTGTTCTCTGAAGTGATGGAGTTCCTCTGGTGTGTGGAACAGTGGAACTGTGTTCTCTGGAGTGATGGGGTTCCTCTGGTGTGTGGAACAGTGGAACTGTGGTGATGGGGTTCCTCTGGTGTGTGGAACAGTGGAACTGTGTTCTCTGAAGTCATGGAGTTCCTCTGGTGTGTGGAACAGTGGAACTGTGTTCTCTGGAGTGATGGGGTTCCTCTGGTGTGTGGAACAGTGGAACTGTGTTCTCTGGAGTGATGGGGTTCCTCTGGTGTGTGGAACAGTGGAACTGTGTTCTCTGGAGTGATGGGGTTCCTCTGGTGTGTGGAACAGTGGAACTGTGTTCTCTGGAGTGATGGGGTTCCTCTGGTGTGTGGAACAGTGGAACTGTGGTGATGGGGTTCCTCTGGTGTGTGGAACAGTGGAACTGTGTTCTCTGGAGTGTTGGAGTTCCTCTGGTGTGTGGAACAGTGGAACTGTGTTCTCTGGAGTGATGGGGTTCCTCTGGTGTGTGGAACAGTGGAACTGTGTTTTCTGAAGTGATGGAGTTCCTCTGGTGTGTGGAACAGTGGAACTGTGTTCTCTGAAGTGATGGAGTTCCTCTGGTGTGTGGAACAGTGGAACTGTGTTCTCTGGAGTGATGGAGTTCCTCTGGTGTGTGGAACAGTGGAACTGTGTTCTCTGGAGTGATGGGGTTCCTCTGGTGTGTGGAACAGTGGAACTGTGTTCTCTGAAGTGATGGAGTTCCTCTGGTGTGTGGAACAGTGGAACTGTGTTCTCTGGAGTGATGGGGTTCCTCTGGTGTGTGGAACAGTGGAACTGTGTTCTCTGGAGTGATGGGGTTCCTCTGGTGTGTGGAACAGTGGAACTGTGTTCTCTGGAGTGATGGGGTTCCTCTGGTGTGTGGAACAGTGGAACTGTGTTCTCTGAAGTGATGGAGTTCCTCTGGTGTGTGGAACAGTGGAACTGTGTTCTCTGGAGTGATGGGGTTCCTCTGGTGTGTGGAACAGTGGAACTGTGGTGATGGGGTTCCTCTGGTGTGTGGAACAGTGGAACTGTGTTCTCTGGAGTGTTGGAGTTCCTCTGGTGTGTGGAACAGTGGAACTGTGTTCTCTGGAGTGATGGGGTTCCTCCGGTGTGTGGAACAGTGGAACTGTGTTCTCTGAAATGATGGAGTTCCTCTGGTGTGTGGAACAGTGGAACTGTGTTCTCTGGAGTGATGGGGTTCCTCTGGTGTGTGGAACAGTGGAACTGTGTTCTCTGGAGTGATGGGGTTCCTCTGGTGTGTGGAACAGTGGAACTGTGGTGATGGAGTTCCTCTGATGTGTGGAACAGTGGAACTGTGTTCTCTGGAGTGATGGGGTTCCTCTGGTGTGTGGAACAGTGGAACTGTGTTCTCTGGAGTGATGGGGTTCCTCTGGTGTGTGGAACAGTGGAACTGTGTTCTCTGAAGTGATGGAGTTCCTCTGGTGTGTGGAACAGTGGAACTGTGTTCTCTGGAGTGTTGGAGTTCCTCTGGTGTGTGGAACAGTGGAACTGTGTTCTCTGGAGTGATGGGGTTCCTCTGGTGTGTGGAACAGTGGAACTGTGTTCTCTGAAGTGATGGAGTTCCTCTGGTGTGTGGAACAGTGGAACTGTGTTCTCTGGAGTGATGGGGTTCCTCTGGTGTGTGGAACAGTGGAACTGTGTTCTCTGGAGTGATGGGGTTCCTCTGGTGTGTGGAACAGTGGAACTGTGGTGATGGAGTTCCTCTGATGTGTGGAACAGTGGAACTGTGTTCTCTGAAGTGATGGAGTTCCTCTGGTGTGTGGAACAGTGGAACTGTGTTCAGTGGAGTGATGGGGTTCCTCTGGTGTGTGGAACAGTGGAACTGTGTTCTCTGGAGTGATGGGGTTCCTCTGGTGTGTGGAACAGTGGAACTGTGTTCTCTGGAGTGATGAGGTTCCTCTGGTGTGTGGAACAGTGGAACTGTGTTCTCTGGAGTGATGGGGATCCTCTGGTGTGTGGAACAGTGGAACTGTGTTCTCTGGAGTGATGGGGTTCCTCTAGTGTGTGGAACAGTGGAACTGTGTTCTCTGGAGTGATGGGGTTCCTCTGGTGTGTGGAACAGTGGAACTGTGTTCTCTGAAGTGATGGAGTTCCTCTGGTGTGTGGAACAGTGGAACTGTGTTCTCTGGAGTGATGGGGTTCCTCTGGTGTGTGGAACAGTGGAACTGTGTTCTCTGGAGTGATGGGGTTCCTCTGGTGTGTGGAACAGTGGAACTGTGTTCTCTGGAGTGATGGGGTTCCTCTGGTGTGTGGAACAGTGGAACTGTGGTGATGGAGTTCCTCTGATGTGTGGAACAGTGGAACTGTGTTCTCTGAAGTGATGGAGTTCCTCTGGTGTGTGGAACAGTGGAACTGTGTTCTCTGGAGTGATGGGGTTCCTCTGGTGTGTGGAACAGTGGAACTGTGTTCTCTGGAGTGATGGGGTTCCTCTGGTGTGTGGAACAGTGGAACTGTGTTCTCTGAAGTGATGGAGTTCCTCTGGTGTGTGGAACAGTGGAACTGTGTTCTCTGGAGTGATGGGGTTCCTCTGGTGTGTGGAACAGTGGAACTGTGTTCTCTGGAGTGATGGGGTTCCTCTGGTGTGTGGAACAGTGGAACTGTGGTGATGGGGTTCCTCTGGTGTGTGGAACAGTGGAACTGTGTTCTCTGGAGTGTTGGAGTTCCTCTGGTGTGTGGAACAGTGGAACTGTGTTCTCTGGAGTGATGGGGTTCCTCTGGTGTGTGGAACAGTGGAACTGTGTTCTCTGAAGTGATGGAGTTCCTCTGGTGTGTGGAACAGTGGAACTGTGTTCTCTGGAGTGATGGGGTTCCTCTGGTGTGTGGAACAGTGGAACTGTGTTCTCTGGAGTGATGGGGTTCCTCTGGTGTGTGGAACAGTGGAACTGTGTTCTCTGGAGTGATGGGGTTCCTCTGGTGTGTGGAACAGTGGAACTGTGTTCTCTGGAGTGATGGGGTTCCTCTGGTGTGTGGAACAGTGGAACTGTGTTCTCTGGAGTGATGGGGTTCCTCTGGTGTGTGGAACAGTGGAACTGTGTTCTCTGGAGTGATGGGGTTCCTCTGGTGTGTGGAACAGTGGAACTGTGTTCTCTGGAGTGATGGGGTTCCTCTGGTGTGTGGAACAGTGGAACTGTGGTGATGGAGTTCCTCTGATGTGTGGAACAGTGGAACTGTGTTCTCTGAAGTGATGGAGTTCCTCTGGTGTGTGGAACAGTGGAACTGTGTTCTCTGGAGTGATGGGGTTCCTCTGGTGTGTGGAACAGTGGAACTGTGTTCTCTGGAGTGATGGAGTTCCTCTGATGTGTGGAACAGTGGAACTGTGTTCTCTGAAGTGATGGAGTTCCTCTGGTGTGTGGAACAGTGGAACTGTGTTCTCTGGAGTGATGGGGTTCCTCTGGTGTGTGGAACAGTGGAACTGTGTTCTCTGGAGTGATGGGGTTCCTCTGGTGTGTGGAACAGTGGAACTGTGTTCTCTGGAGTGATGGGGTTCCTCTGGTGTGTGGAACAGTGGAACTGTGTTCTCTGGAGTGATGGGGATCCTCTGGTGTGTGGAACAGTGGAACTGTGTTCTCTGGAGTGATGGGGTTCCTCTAGTGTGTGGAACAGTGGAACTGTGTTCTCTGGAGTGATGGGGTTCCTCTGGTGTGTGGAACAGTGGAACTGTGTTCTCTGAAGTGATGGAGTTCCTCTGGTGTGTGGAACAGTGGAACTGTGTTCTCTGGAGTGATGGGGTTCCTCTGGTGTGTGGAACAGTGGAACTGTGTTCTCTGGAGTGATGGGGTTCCTCTGGTGTGTGGAACAGTGGAACTGTGTTCTCTGGAGTGATGGGGTTCCTCTGGTGTGTGGAACAGTGGAACTGTGGTGATGGAGTTCCTCTGATGTGTGGAACAGTGGAACTGTGTTCTCTGAAGTGATGGAGTTCCTCTGGTGTGTGGAACAGTGGAACTGTGTTCTCTGGAGTGATGGGGTTCCTCTGGTGTGTGGAACAGTGGAACTGTGTTCTCTGGAGTGATGGGGTTCCTCTGGTGTGTGGAACAGTGGAACTGTGTTCTCTGGAGTGATGGGGTTCCTCTGGTGTGTGGAACAGTGGAACTGTGTTCTCTGGAGTGATGGGGTTCCTCTGGTGTGTGGAACAGTGGAACTGTGTTCTCTGAAGTGATGGAGTTCCTCTGGTGTGTGGAACAGTGGAACTGTGTTCTCTGGAGTGATGGGGTTCCTCTGGTGTGTGGAACAGTGGAACTGTGTTCTCTGGAGTGATGGGGTTCCTCTGGTGTGTGGAACAGTGGAACTGTGGTGATGGGGTTCCTCTGGTGTGTGGAACAGTGGAACTGTGTTCTCTGGAGTGTTGGAGTTCCTCTGGTGTGTGGAACAGTGGAACTGTGTTCTCTGGAGTGATGGGGTTCCTCTGGTGTGTGGAACAGTGGAACTGTGTTCTCTGAAGTGATGGAGTTCCTCTGGTGTGTGGAACAGTGGAACTGTGTTCTCTGGAGTGATGGGGTTCCTCTGGTGTGTGGAACAGTGGAACTGTGTTCTCTGGAGTGATGGGGTTCCTCTGGTGTGTGGAACAGTGGAACTGTGGTGATGGGGTTCCTCTGGTGTGTGGAACAGTGGAACTGTGTTCTCTGGAGTGATGGAGTTCCTCTGGTGTGTGGAACAGTGGAACTGTGTTCTCTTGAGCGATGGTGTTTCTCTGGTGTGTGGAACAGTGGAACTGTGTTCTCTGGAGTGATGGGGTTCCTCTGGTGTGTGGAACAGTGGAACTGTGGTGATGGGGTTCCTCTGGTGTGTGGAACAGTGGAACTGTGTTCTCTGGAGTGTTGGAGTTCCTCTGGTGTTTGGAACAGTGGAACTGTGTTCTCTGAAGTGATGGAGTTCCTCTGGTGTGTGGAACAGTGGAACTGTGTTCTCTGGAGTGATGGGGTTCCTCTGGTGTGTGGAACTGTGTTCTCTGGAGTGATGGGGTTCCTCTGGTGTGTGGAACAGTGGAACTGTGTTCTCTGGAGTGATGGGGTTCCTCTGGTGTGTGGAACAGTGGAACTGTGTTCTCTGGAGTGATGGGGTTCCTCTGGTGTGTGGAACTGTGTTCTCTGGAGTGATGGGGTTCCTCTGGTGTGTGGAACTGTGTTCTCTGGAGTGATGGGGTTCCTCTGGTGTGTGGAACTGTGTTCTCTGGAGTGATGGGGTTCCTCTGGTGTGTGGAACTGTGTTCTCTGGAGTGATGGGGTTCCTCTGGTGTGTGGAACTGTGTTCTCTGAAGTGATGGAATTCCTCTGGTGTGTGGAACAGTGGAACTGTGTTCTCTGGAGTGATGGGGTTCCTCTGGTGTGTGGAACAGTGGAACTGTGTTCTCTGGAGTGATGGGGTTCCTCTGGTGTGTGGAACAGTGGAACTGTGGTGATGGGGTTCCTCTGGTGTGTGGAACAGTGGAACTGTGTTCTCTGGAGTGTTGGAGTTCCTCTGGTGTGTGGAACAGTGGAACTGTGTTCTCTGGAGTGATGGGGTTCCTCTGGTGTGTGGAACAGTGGAACTGTGTTCTCTGAAGTGATGGAGTTCCTCTGGTGTGTGGAACAGTGGAACTGTGTTCTCTGGAGTGATGGGGTTCCTCTGGTGTGTGGAATAGTGGAACTGTGTTCTCTGGAGTGATGGGGTTCCTCTGGTGTGTGGAACAGTGGAACTGTGGTGATGGGGTTCCTCTGGTGTGTGGAACAGTGGAACTGTGTTCTCTGGAGTGATGGAGTTCCTCTGGTGTGTGGAACAGTGGAACTGTGTTCTCTTGAGCGATGGTGTTTCTCTGGTGTGTGGAACAGTGGAACTGTGTTCTCTGGAGTGATGGGGTTCCTCTGGTGTGTGGAACAGTGGAACTGTGGTGATGGGGTTCCTCTGGTGTGTGGAACAGTGGAACTGTGTTCTCTGGAGTGTTGGAGTTCCTCTGGTGTTTGGAACAGTGGAACTGTGTTCTCTGAAGTGATGGAGTTCCTCTGGTGTGTGGAACAGTGGAACTGTGTTCTCTGGAGTGATGGGGTTCCTCTGGTGTGTGGAACTGTGTTCTCTGGAGTGATGGGGTTCCTCTGGTGTGTGGAACAGTGGAACTGTGTTCTCTGGAGTGATGGGGTTCCTCTGGTGTGTGGAACAGTGGAACTGTGTTCTCTGGAGTGATGGGGTTCCTCTGGTGTGTGGAACTGTGTTCTCTGGAGTGATGGGGTTCCTCTGGTGTGTGGAACTGTGTTCTCTGGAGTGATGGGGTTCCTCTGGTGTGTGGAACTGTGTTCTCTGGAGTGATGGGGTTCCTCTGGTGTGTGGAACTGTGTTCTCTGGAGTGATGGGGTTCCTCTGGTGTGTGGAACTTTGTTAATATTAACTGTATCCAGAGCTGACGCCTGTTTAAGCTCTGGTTTATAGAGACGTTGTTCTGATGAAATGAAGAATGCAAATAAACACAAAAATGGAACAGCAAACATTTATTCTTCAGCAAACAGGTCTCAATCAGCACTGCCCCACCTCTCTCTCTCTCTCTCTCTCTCTCTCTCTCTCTCTCTCTCTCTCTCTCTCTCTCTCTCTCTCTCTCTCTCTCTCTCTCTCTCTCTCTCTCTCTCAGGTGTTCCTCAGGTAACTCCCAGTGGAGCTGAATCTCACTGAAATCAAATAAAAACACAACACAGTTAAAACAATTTGTATCTTAATCCAGCGTCATGAGCGTGTGTGTGAGTGTGTGTGTGAGTGTGTGTGAGAGAGTGTGTGAGTAGGTGTGTGAGAGTGTGTGAGTACGTGTGTGTGTGTGTGTGTGAGTGAGTGTGTGTGTGTGAGAGTGTGTGAGTACGTGTGTGTGAGTGTGTGTGTTTGAGAGTGTGTGAGTACGTGTGTGAGTGTGTGTGTGTGTGTGAGCGTGTGTGTGTGTACGTGTGTGTGTGTGAGTGTGTGTGTTTGAGAGTGTGTGAGTACGTGTGTGAGAGTGTGTGAGTATGTGTGAGAGTGTGTGAGTACGTGTGTGTGAGTGTGTGTGTTTGACAGTGTGTGAGTACGTGTGTGAGTGTGTGTGTGTGAGCGTGTGTGTGTGTACGTGTGTGTGTGTGTGTGTGTGTGTGTGTGTGTTTGAGAGTGTGTGAGTACGTGTGTGAGTGTGTGTGAGTGTGTGTGTGTGTGAGAGTGTGTGTGAGTGTGTGTGTGAGTGTGTGTGTTTGAGAGTGTGTGAGTACGTGTGAGACTGTGTGTGTGTACAAACCGTGTGAGTTAGTCGGCTCAGTGTCAGAATCTTCAGAGTTTTCATAAATATGTGTTTTTGTCTGAAAATCACAAGAAAGGGAACAGTTCATATCACACACACACACACACTCACATCAGTAAATATGGTTCTGTTTGGAACCCGATGTGGTTCTTCTGTGACTCAAAGACTCTAACTCTCTTAAAAATAAAGGAGCTACAAAGTGCAGTGGGTGCTGTGTGTTGCGTGGTTTTTTCCTCGGAGCTGAACCCCACAAACACATTAAACGTGTTCAAATAGGTTTTAGATCTCTACCTCTGTCTCTGTGTAATGTCTCTGTGTAATTCACTGACATTTACTTTTCTGAACTGAGGAACTGATCCTCCTCCAGTAACAACTACACAACACCGCAGACTCACAGCAGGGGGCGCTGTACACCGGAGTAAATCTCCCCTGCGTCGACTTCAAAGCTCAGGTTTTACACCCAGCTCCAGAAAGTGTCAGAGTGAATGTTAAAGTCATTTCACTATGTATTTAATCACATTGAAGTAGTTTGTCATTTGTAGAAAGTTATTTAAGAGCTTGTGCTGTGTGTGTGTGTGTGTGTGTGTGTGTAATAAACTCACATCTCCTTGTTTCTCCTGCTGCACTTTTCTCCTCAGTTCAGTGTTCTCTCTCTGCAGGACATTGTTCTGTATAAAATAATAATAAATAATACACTATTTGAATTACATTAAGATTTTGTGAAATCTAATATTTATTTTGGGATTTTGATGAATGTTCTGAGTAGTTGATTATTTTATTAAAGAGTTTGTGAAGAATAATTAACGTATTATTTCTGCTCATTCATAAACCTGAAAAGAAAATGGTGTATGGGTTTGAAAATATAAAGAATGTAATATTCATAAAGACCTTGTGTCTGAGAGCCTCTACGACCAGGTCTCTGCTCCCCCTCAGACTCTCGCGCTGACCACTCGCTCGAAACGCGTCTCCAATCACAGACACCAGCAGGTGAGACTGAAACAGGACAGAGGAATGACTGTTCCTGACCTTTACATACACCCTGCTCACCCTATACGGTCCATACAGTCCAGTCTATACGGTCCAGTCCATACGCTCCATACAGTCCAGTCTATACGGTCCAGTCCATACGGTCCATACAGTCCAGTCTATATGGTCAAGTCCTTACGGTCCATACTGTCCATACAGTCCTGTCTATACAGTCCATACGGTCTTCTCCATACTGTCCATACAGTCCTGTCTATACAGTCCAGTCTATACGGTCCAGTCCATACGGTCCATACAGTCCAGTCTATACGGTCCAGTCCATACGCTCCATACAGTCCAGTCTATACAGTCCAGTCCATACGGTCCATACAGTCCAGTCTATATGGTCAAGTCCTTACGGTCCATACTGTCCATACAGTCCTGTCTATACAGTCCATACGGTCTTCTCCATACTGTCCATACAGTCCTGTCTATACAGTCCATACGGTCTTCTCCATACAGTCTATACAGTCCTGTCTATACAGTCCAGTCTATACGGTCCAGTCCATACAGTCTATACAGCCCATACATTCCAGTCCATAGGGTCCATACTGTCCATACATTCCAGTCCATACTGTCCATACAGGACTGCCCATACAGTCTATACAGTCCATACATTCCAGTCTATACGGTCCAGTCCATATTGTCCATACAGCCCATACAGTCCATACTGTCCATACAGTCCATAAGGTCCATATGCTCCATACAGTCCAGTCTATACGGTCCAGTCCATATTGTCCATACTGTCCATACAGTCCATAAGGTCCACATGCTCCATACAGTCCAGTCTATACGGTCCAGTCCATATGCGCAATACTGTCCATACAGTCCATACATTCCAGTCTATACGGTCAAGTCCTTACGGTCCATACAGTCCATACTGTCCATACAGTCTATACAGTCCATACTGTCCATACATTCCAGTCTATACTGTCCATACAGTCCTGTCCATACGGTCCATACACTCCATACTGTACATACAGTCCGGTCCATACAGTCTATACAGTCCATACTGTCCATACAGTCCAGTCCATACAGTCTATACAGTCCATACTGTCCATACATTCCAGTCTATACTGTCCATACGGTCCATACACTCCATACTGTACATACAGTCCGGTCCATACAGTCTATACAGTCCATACTGTCCATACAGTCCAGTCCATACAGTCTATACAGTCCATACTGTCCATACAGTCTATACAGTTCATACATTCCAGTCCATACAGTCCATACTGTCCATACGGTCCTGCCCATACTGTCCATATGGTCCTGTCTATACAGTCCATACATTCCAGTCCATACTGTCCATACAATCCATACGGTCCAGTCCATACAGTCCATACAGTCCATACAGTCCTGTATTCCAGTCCATACGGTGCATAAAATCCATACGGTCCTGTCCATGTGGTCCATTATCTGGACACAAGTGTCTCAGGTCTCCTTTCTGTCTCGAACAGTTTAAATATCCTGAGACATCAGTAAGACACTTTTGAGAACTCACAAACTTCTTGCTGTGGAAGAGGTAGCAGTGGAAGGTGTCGACTGCCGGGTGTTTGGCGATGAACCCGAATGTTTTGGGATGATTCTGAACTACAGCACAGAACGAGACGGAGGACAGGGGACAGGTGTACAACATAAACTGAGAGAGAGAGAGAGAGAGAGAGAGAGAGAGAGAGAGAGAGAGAGAGAAATTAAATGATTATTTAATAGTTGTCTCCTTCATCT
The DNA here is from genome assembly GCF_029633855.1 of Hoplias malabaricus. Lineage (NCBI taxonomy): Eukaryota > Metazoa > Chordata > Actinopteri > Characiformes > Erythrinidae > Hoplias > Hoplias malabaricus. Next base: position 60,345,903 of record NC_089804.1, on the reverse strand, counting down.
TATCAAACAGACATCATCCTCACACTAAACCCCTGTGTTTAAACATGGCCTCCTGCATGTGGGGGACCCACTGTGTGGAGCATAAACTGGTTTCTTCAGGGACATCACAGCAGTCGATTCTTCACCTTGTGCGAGTTATATTTTATAGAAAAGAACGTAAACAGAAACAATCGCTTTGATTAACACTGTTTACTACTTTGGGAGCAGGTGGAAATGACTGACTGCACCTTTAAAGCAATGGTTTATCCATTTTAAAGTTGTTAACAGTGAAAAAAGGGTTAAAGCAGCGTGATTGTACTGATGTTACTGATTAAAGGATTAAAGGTTACAGTATGTACTTCGTATAACAGTAGAATAAAGCTTTGTTCTTGTTGTCTGATATAACTCTGATCTGATAAAAGAGCTTTAAATCCGATCTCATCCCCCTTTCTCTCAGAGATATTACCTTAGTCTTATGCTCCAGGACGTCGATGGCGCTCCGGGAGAGAAACAGATGGACTTTAGTCTTCTTCTTCTTCACCTTCTCACTCGTGGCTCGGCTGGGGCCCTGACGGAGGAGTGAAGATTATCATCAAGAACAAACAAATTTAATCTGATTTAACCGTCTTTTTCCACAATAAACATCTATCTACACACACTGCTTTAAAACAAATCTATTAAGATACTATGTGGTGAGCAAAAGATAATATCAAGTGAGCCTTAGATATTATTAGGTGAGAACAGGGTAATATGTCAGGACCACAAGATAGTGTCACGCGAGCACCGTATTTTAAGGTGTGTACAACACACTATAAAGTGAACACCTGATACTTTTAAAGCAGCACTAGATACAATGGTGTGCACACCACATATTATCCAGTTAGCACTAGATACTTTTAAATGTGTAACATAACTTTAAAGTGAGGACCTGATCCTTTGTAGTAAGCACCAGATACATTTAAAGCAACAGTAGTTACATTTTTTGTTGATGCTCCACTGAGCTGTAACAGGGAGAATACAGCCTCTATTGATGCTACTCTAGGCTCAGCATTGCAGAAACTGCACTATGTAACTTTTGGAGGAGGGTAGGAAACCACTCTCTAATTCTTGTGCCCACTTAATTTTTAGGACAGTGTTTTCAATGTGAATTACACTCTTCAACTGTAGGGGGAGCCCTGGAGCAAAAATATCAAATCTTACCTAGTGTTGCTTTAAGTTTACGATACTGTTGATTAGACACCGGATGATATTATTATTATTATTATAATTATTATTATTATTATTATTATTATTATTCATTCATTCATTCATTTTCTTAAGAACCTGTAACGCTGCTGCTGCCTCAGTGAGGATCTGCATCCCCTCCCCCCGGGCCACCTCCACACGATCCAGAAACTGTGGAGTACAGTCACAAACATCAGGAAACCACAAACAAACAAACAAACAAACATCAAACAAACAAACAAACCTCCTCCTACACAATAAAATACACTTTCTATCAGATGTTTTCAGACACCTCACTTTCTTTTGAAAACTGAATTTGCTCAGTTTAACGTGAGACAAAGTTATGACCTCCTTGGGTCAGGTGTCTGTGGTTGCTAGGGTGTTGTTAAGATGTTCCTAGGGTGTTTCTAAGTAGTTTTAGAGTATCCCAGATGGATTTTATGGTTTTGTTAAAATGGTTGCTATGTTATGCAGAGTGGTTGCTATGGTATATTTGATATTCGTAGTAGTTGCATGGGTGCTGCTAGGTGGTTGTTAGGGTGTTACTAAGTCATTGCTGTATTGTTGCACGTGGGTGATTAGTGGTTGCTTAGTTTCTGTTGGCATTTGACCTATGAACCCCAGGTGGTTGCTAGGGTGTTGTTGGTCTTTGTTTTAATGTTGTACATATGTGCCAGTGGATGCCATGTAATATGGTGAGGTTGCTACCATGTTGCTATTACAGCCCAACTGGTTTATGAGGTATTGCTGAGTGGTTACCAGGGTATGCCAAGTGGTTCTTATGCATGTTGCTAGGGGTGCTTACTAAGCGTGGTTGCTATGCATAGTGGCTAAGGGTGGTTGCAATAGGTGTTTACCATATATGATTGTTACGAGTGGTTGCTATGCATTGTTACTATGCATGGATGCAATGGGTGGGTGCTCGGCATGGTTGCTAATGGTGGTTGCTATGCATGTTTGCAATGGGAGGTTGATATGCATGGTTGCTATGGGTGATTGCATTCTAGGATGTTTTTAAGCAGTTATGTTGATGTTCTAAGTGGTTACTAAGGTGTTGCTGGTTGACGGCTAATATTATTTCTAAAATAATTCAGTGCTTACTGAAACACCTGTAAACACCTGTAAGGTGTTCAGTGATGTCACAGTGAGGGTTGGGGGGGAGTGGGCGTGGCCTGTGGCATTGCTGTCACTCACCTTCACAGAGAAGGAGATTTCAGTGTCGTCCTCAATGTCACTCATCTTTAGCTCCTTTAAAAACAACACACAAACTAACACATTACAACACACACTAACACACCACCACCACGTCAGTGTCACTGCAGCTGAGATTGATCCACCACCACATCACACCTGCTCTGTGGGGGTCCTGAGCAGGAAATAAATGACAGTCTGTGAGTGTAGAACTACAGAGTGCTCCAGTGTGGAGCTGAGAGAACGGACAGTGAGTGTAGAAACATATATATATTTATATGACGTATTATATATGAAATATAAATATAAAGCCTTACTGTCTCGGTGTCCACGGATAACAGTGTTTCTCCCTCTTCCTGGTCTCACAGGTTTAAAGTTTGAAGTTAATGATTAAACTCTGTTCTTTTCCTTATTGCTGTCCTCTCTGATAACGATCGTTCATATACCATCCTCACACACGTGTAGCTCTTTCATAAACAGTAAGAACAGAAGTGTATTAACAGTAATTGATCACTAGGGGTCAGTGTTACACACACAATCACAGTAGTGTTTATTTCAAAGCAGTGTATAACATTAAAACCATGAACGTATAAGATTATAAAGATAAACAGAGTTACGTAGGCTGAGCAAAGTTACATAGTGCAGTTTCTGCAGTGCTGAATCGGAAAGTGGCAAGGACAGAGGCTCCCTATTACAGCACAGTGGAGCATCACAGTGATTTTGAAGCTGTAGTTCTAATGAAAAATAAATACTACCTAATGTTGCTTTAAAGCCACTGTGCAGTCGTTTTTGTGTTATTCTTTATGTCAGTGTTTCAGTTTCAGTTTACGTTTCTACACTGAAGCAGTTTCACAGAGTTCACCAGCCCCAGCCGCCCTCTCTGCTGCTGCTCCTAACTGAGGGGGCGGGGCACATCATAGAAAGATTGACAGTGACATCGCTATGGTAACGTAAACAACACAGTAGTAGAGTGATATTGTTAAGGAAAAACCTCTGGGGAGGAACCCTAGCTGAGTTCCAAAGCCTGGGCTGAGGCCGAGCTCGGCTGCATTTCTCAGCCGCTGCGTCACAGAAGGCTGTTCCATCGTGTACAGCTCAGAAACGCGGCCTACGTTTGGAGCCATGTGAAAGACGCAACAGACGTATCCTTCCTGGCTCTCAGTTACCCACAATTCTCTGCACAGGTACGGCACATTGGAGACAAGACATGGAGAAAAACAGACCTCCAGATTTCATTCTTCACCTTGTAAAGTGTAAAACAACTAATTAAATAAACTATTTGTCTCTATTCCGTATTTAATTCAAAAGCTTATTGTTGTATTACAGTGCCACAGAGAGCATGCAGTAGTATGTTATTTTTAATCCCAGTTGAAATGGTTTAAAGATGTTTACAGTTTGAAGCTTAAGTTTTAATATATATTTTTATATAATAGTATGGTCTTGGAGGGGAATATTAATAACCAAATACAACTTATTTTAACTTAGTCATGTTTGTGCTACAAAGCAGAGCAGACATTTCTGGTGACGTCACCACGCACCCTGAGTTTCTAATGGAGTGTCTGTACTGTAGAGGAGTGTCTGTACTGTAGAGGAGTGTCTGTACTGTAATGGATTGTCTGTACTGTAGAGGAGTATCTGTACTGTAGTGGAGTGTCTGTTCTGTAATGGAGTGTCTGTACTGCAGTTGAGTTTCTGTACTGTAATGGATTGTCTCTACTGTAGAGGAGTGTCTGTACTGTAATGGATTGTCTGTACTGTAGAGGAGTGACTGTACTGTAATGGAGTGTCTGTTCTGTAGTGGAGTGTCTGTACTGTAATGGGGTGTCTGTACTGTAGTGGAGTGACTGTACTGTAGTGGAGTGACTGTACTGTAATTGATTGTCTGTACTGTAGAGGAGTTTCTGTACTGTAATGGATTGTCTGTACTGTAGAGGAGTGTCTGTACTGTAATGGAGTGTCTGTACTGTAGAGGAGTATCTGTACTGTAGTGAAGTGTCTGTTCTGTAATGGAGTGTCTGTACTGTAGAGGAGTGTCTGTACTGTAATGGATTGTCTGTACTGTAGAGGAGTATCTGTACTGTAGTGAAGTGTCTGTACTGTAATGGAGTGTCTGTACTGTAGAGGAGTGTCTGTACTGTAATGGAGTGTCTGTACTGTAGAGGAGTGTCTGTACTGTAATGGATTGTCTGTACTGTAGAGGAGTATCTGTACTGTAGTGAAGTGACTGTACTGTAATGGAGTGTCTGTACTGTAGAGGAGTGACTGTACTGTAATGGATTGCCTGTACTGTAGAGGAGTGTCTGTTCTGTAGTGGAGTTTCTGTACTGTAATGGATTGTCTGTACTGTAGAGGAGTGTCTGTACTGCAGTAGAGTGTCTGTACTGTAGTAGAGTGTCTGTACTGTAATGGATTGTCTGTACTGTAGAGGAGTATCTGTACTGTAGTGAAGTGACTGTACTGTAATGGAGTGTCTGTACTGTAGAGGAGTGACTGTACTGTAATGGATTGCCTGTACTGTAGAGGAGTGTCTGTTCTGTAGTGGAGTTTCTGTACTGTAATGGATTGTCTGTACTGTAGAGGAGTGTCTGTACTGTAGTGGAGTTTCTGTACTGTAATGGATTGTCTGTACTGTAGAGGAGTGTCTGTACTGCAGTAGAGTGTCTGTACTGTAGTAGAGTGTCTGTACTGTAATGGATTGTCTGTACTGTAGAGGAGTATCTGTACTGTAGTGGAGTGTCTGTTCTGTAATGGAGTGTCTGTACTGTAGAGGAGTGTCTGTACTGTAGTAGAGTTTATGTACTGTAATGGAGTGTCTGTACTGTAATGGAGTGTCTGTACTGTAGAGGAGTTTCTGTACTGTAATGGATTGTCTGTACTGTAGAGGAGTGTCTGTACTGCAGTGGAGTGTCTGTACTGTAATGGAGTGTCTGTACTGTAGAGGAGTATCTGTACTGTAGTGAAGTGTCTGTACTGTAATGGATTGTCTCTACTGCAGTTGAGTTTCTGTACTGTAATGGATTGTCTCTACTGTAGAGGAGTGTCTGTACTGTAATGGATTGTCTGTACTGTAGAGGAGTGACTGTACTGTAGAGGAGTGACTGTACTGTAGATGAGTGTCTGTACTGTAGTGGAGTGTCTGTACTGTAGAGGAGTGACTGTACTGTAATGGAGTGTCTGTTCTGTAGTGGAGTGTCTGTACTGTAGTGGAGTGACTGTACTGTAATTGATTGTCTGTACTGTAGAGGAGTTTCTGTACTGTAATGGATTGTCTGTACTGTAGAGGAGTGTCTGTACTGTAATTGATTGTCTGTACTGTAGAGGAGTTTCTGTACTGTAATGGATTGTCTGTACTGTAGTGGAGTGTCTGTACTGTAATGGGGTGTCTGTACTGTAGTGGAGTGACTGTACTGTAGTGGAGTGACTGTACTGTAATTGATTGTCTGTACTGTAGAGGAGTTTCTGTACTGTAATGGATTGTCTGTACTGTAGAGGAGTGTCTGTACTGTAATGGAGTGTCTGTACTGTAGAGGAGTATCTGTACTGTAGTGAAGTGTCTGTTCTGTAATGGAGTGTCTGTACTATAGAGGAGTGACTGTACTGTAATGGATTGTCTGTACTGTAGAGGAGTGTCTGTTCTGTAATGGAGTGTCTGTACTGTAATGGAGTGTCTGTACTGTAGAGGAGTATCTGTACTGTAGTGAAGTGTCTGTTCTGTAATGGAGTGTCTGTTCTGTAATGGAGTTTCTGTACTGTAATGGATTGTCTCTACTGTAGAGGAGTGTCTGTACTGTAATGTATTGTCTGTACTGTAGAGGAGTGACTGTACTGTAGAGGAGTGACTGTACTGTAGTGGAGTGTCTGTACTGTAGAGGAGTGACTGTACTGTAATCTAGTGTCTGTTCTGTAGTGGAGTGTCTGTACTGTAATGGAGTGTCTGTACTGTAGTGGAGTGTCTGTACTGTAATGGAGTGTCTGTACTGTAGAGGAGTGACTGTACTGTAATCTAGTGTCTGTTCTGTAGTGGAGTGTCTGTACTGTAATGGAGTGTCTGTACTGTAGTGGAGTGTCTGTACTGTAATGTATTGTCTGTACTGTAGAGGAGTGACTGTACTGTAGAGGAGTGACTGTACTGTAGTGGAGTGTCTGTACTGTAGAGGAGTGACTGTACTGTAATCTAGTGTCTGTTCTGTAGTGGAGTGTCTGTACTGTAATGGAGTGTCTGTACTGTAGTGGAGTGTCTGTACTGTAATGGAGTGTCTGTACTGTAGTGGAGTGACTGTACTGTAATTGATTGTCTGTACTGTAGAGGATTTTCTGTACTGTAATGGATTGTCTGTACTGTAGAGGAGTGTCTGTACTGTAGTGGAGTGTCTGTTCTGTAATTGATTGTCTGTACTGTAGAGGAGTGTCTGAACTGTAATGGAGTGTCTGTACTGTAATGGATTGTCTGTACCCTAATGGAGTTTCTGTAATGTAATGAAGTGTCTGTACTGTAGTGGAGTGTCTGAACTGTAATGGAGTGTCTGTACTGTAATGGATTGTCTGTACTGTAATGGATTGTCTGTACCCTAATGGAGTTACTGTAATGTAATGAAGTGTCTGTACTGTAGTGGGGTGTCTGTACTGTAGAGGAGTGTCTGTATTGTAAAGAAGTGTCTGTACTGTAATGGAGTGTCTGTACTGTAGTGGAGTGTCTGTACTGTAGTTGAGTTTCTGTACTGTAATGGATTGTCTGTACTGTAGAGGAGTGACTGTACTGTAATGGAGTGTCTGTACTGTAGTGGAGTTTCGTTACTGTAATGGATTGTCTGTACTGTAGAGGAGTGTCTGTACTGTAATGGAGTGTCTGTACTGTAGTGGAGTTTCGTTACTGTAATGGATTGTCTGTACTGTAGAGGAGTGTCTGTACTGTAATGGAGTGTCTGTACTGTAGTGGAGTGTCTGTACTGTAATGAAGTGTCTGTACTGTAGTGAGTGTCTGAACTGTAATGGAGTGTCTGTAAATCTGATAGAGTGTGT
>NC_089804.1:60318607-60333607 GCF_029633855.1 Hoplias malabaricus | reverse complement strand
ATGATGATGATGATGATGATGATGGAGATGAAGGTTATGAAGGTGAAGAAGGTGATGGTGATTATGATAATGGAGGTGATGGTGCTGATGGTGATGAAGGTGATGATGATGATTGAGATGGAGAGTGGGAGTTGTGTGGGAGGGGTCCTCACAGCTGAGAAAACAGGGCTCTAGTGATCTGTATACGCTGATACGCTACACTTTCTGTACCTTTAAAAATACGCTACACTGTCTGTACCTTTAAAAATACGCTACACTGTCTGTACCTTTAAAAATACACTACACTGTCTGTACCTTTAAAGACACACTACACTGTTTGTAGCTTTAAAGATACACTACACTGTCTGTACCTTTATAGACACACTACACTGTTTGTACCTTTAAAGATACACTGCACTGTCTGTACCTTTAAAGATACACTGCACTGTCTGTACCTTTAAAGATACACTACACGGTCTGTACCTTTAAAGATACGTTACATTGTTTGTAGCTTTAAAGATACACTACACTGTCTGTAGCTTTAAAGATACACTACACTGTCTGTAGCTTTAAAGATACACTACACTGTCTGTAGCTTTAAATATACACCACACTGTCTGTAGCTTTAAATATACACTACACTGTCTGTAGCTTTAAAGATACACTACACTGTCTGTACCTTTAAAGATACACTACACTGTCTGTAGCTTTAAAGATACACTACACTGTTTGTACCTTTAAAGATACACTACACTGTCTGTACCTTTAAAAATACACTACACTGTCTGTACCTTTAAAGATACACTACACTGTCTGTAGCTTTAAATATACACTACACTGTCTGTACCTTTAAAAATACACTACACTGTCTGTACCTTTAAAGATACACTACACTGTCTGTAGCTTTAAAGATACACTACACTGTTTGTACCTTTAAAGATACACTACACTGTCTGTAGCTTTAAAGATACACTACACTGTTTGTACCTTTAAAGATACACTACACTGTCTGTAGCTTTAAATATACACTACACTGTCTGTACCTTTAAAAATACACTACACTGTCTGTACCTTTAAAGATACACTACACTGTCTGTAGCTTTAAAGATACACTACACTGTTTGTACCTTTAAAGATACACTACACTGTCTGTAACTTTAAAGATACACTACACTGTCTGTAGCTTTAAATATACACTACACTGTCTGTACCTTTAAAAATACACTACACTGTCTGTACCTTTAAAGATACACTACACTGTCTGTAGCTTTAAAGATACACTACACTGTCTGTAGCTTTAAAGATACACTACACTGTCTGTAGCTTTAAAGATACACTACACTGTCTGTAGCTTTAAAGATACACTACACTGTCTGTACCTTTAAAGATACACTACACTGTCTGTACCTTTAAAGATACACTACACTGTCTGTAGCTTTAAAGATACACTACACTGTCTGTACCTTTAAAAATACACTACACTGTCTGTACCTTTAAAGATACACTACACTGTTTGTACCTTTAAAGATACACTACACTGTCTGTAGCTTTAAAGATACACTACACTGTCTGTAGCTTTAAAGATACACTACACTGTCTGTAGCTTTAAAGATACACTACACTGTCTGTACCTTTAAAAATACACTACACTGTCTGTACCTTTAAAGATACACTACACTGTCTGTAGCTTTAAAGATACACTACACTGTCTGTACCTTTAAAAATACACTACACTGTCTGTACCTTTAAAGATACACTACACTGTCTGTACCTTTAAAGATACACTACACTGTTTGTACCTTTAAAGATACACTACACTGTCTGTACCTTTAAAGATACACTACACTGTCTGTACCTTTAAAGATACACTACACTGTCTGTACCTTTAAAAATACACTACACTGTCTGTACCTTTAAAGATACACTACACTGTTTGTACCTTTAAAGATACACTACACTGTCTGTAGCTTTAAAGATACACTACACTGTCTGTAGCTTTAGTGACAATCATGTTCACCTTTAAGTGTAGTGACAGGAGGTAATCGTGTTATTGCATGTGTAATTACTTTGTTATTACCTGTGTAGTGTAGGAGAGGGGTGTCTGGGGTTACTCTGATGGAATAAATGGAGAGAATTTGAACCCGGTTCTGAAGCATGTTCTGAAATTTCTCGTTGTTGGTTCTAAGCTGGGTTCCTGATGCTGCAGTGTGTGTGTGTGTGTGTGTGCGTGATTCAGACGTGTATTATATTTCACTGCTATATATGAACATGCAAATATAAATGTGTGAGTGTGTGTGTGTAAAAATATATTCTTATTTCACCACAGTTGTGCACTTCATTAAAGAAAATGCTGTTTGGATCTGTGTGTGATGTACTCAGTGTTTAAAGCGTACACCTTCTCCACAGTGGAACACAGTTCTGTTTCTTAATGAAGCGTCTGTGACCCGCTTTGGTCCAAACCCCACGAGCCCCACAGCAGTGTTCTCCCCCTGTGTAAACAGCCCCTGTTCAGAACGCCCGCTTTCAGCACCTGTTCCTTTAAATGATAATGAGCCGCTCGCTGTTCACCCCGACCCCGAGCGCACAGCAGTGAGGAGCGAGCAGCAGAAGCTCTGGTTTTTAGCCGTTTTCACTCTGTTCTCTTTCTTCTCCGTTTTTACTCAGTGTTTCTGACTCCAGATCCACACATTAATGTCTCATATATAAATAGTTACATAGGATTATGTTATAACACATTTAGAGACCCCCACATGTATTTAAAGCTGCATTACATTGCTATTACACCAGTCTCTCTGGGAGAACGCAGTACTGAAGCAGGTCTTAATGTTTACTGCAGGTCTGTTCTAACTTCCTGGGACTTTAACTTAGATTTAATCCAATCATCTGTTTTCATATTTATCTGGAAGTGGTTTTAAGGCCTTTACCACTTTGTATTGTGAGTCTGATCACAGATTATATTCATAATACACATCATCAGTGTAATTACAAGTTTATTACACTGGTATTACGCACGTTGCATTTTGAAGCTGTATTTTCTCAGAGAGTTTGTGAATGTGATGTCGTTGATAATTGTGTTTGTGTTGTTTACTTTAGTTGTTGTCTTTATGAGAGCTATGTTTCACAATCTCACTTTCCATCTCGAGTCTGAAACCTCAGTTTGTTCAGTTATAACTGTGTTATATCAGTTTTAAACTTTCTTCCTGTATACAACCACATGCTAGTTCTATTACAGCTTTATTACATTCCTATTACATCTGAATTGTCAATTTATTTAATATATATTTCTTGCATAATACTATAAATTATTATTTTTATTCTATATATAATTCTATATATTCTATCTAATAATTATTTTTATTCTAAATACACACATAACAATCATGGTGTAATTACATCTATATTACAATGCTATTACAAAAAATAAATAGTTCTCCAAGAGTATGCAAATTATTAACTTATAATAACTTTAACCATTTATTTCATGTGTGTGATTATTGATTATTGATTATTGATTATGCTGTACTGGTTAAGGTGCTATAGCTAATGTAATTAGAGCTGTATTACACTGTTATTACAACTGTCTCTGAGAAATAACGCCTATTCTTTGAGGTCATGTTGGTCTTGAGAGCTATTGAATAAGTGATTTGTTTATAATGCCCTTGGATATCATTTTTTTATTATTCTAATGTCTATGAATGTTCATGGAGGGGTTATTTTGAATTTCTACTTTATTACATTGTTATTACATCTGAAGGAATTAGAATTATTTTAATAGTTATAGAGGTGTGTAAGATTTAAAACAATTATAACTGTATCCACTTTTTATTGAAAGTTATTATTTATGATGATTTACTTAATTATTATTACACTTTTCCTCTGTAATAACAACTTTTATTACACTATTATTAATTTCTTTGAGGAATCATTTGTAATCACTGGTTGTAAGTCTGCAGGTCTTTTTTAGGGTAGTGATTATATTGCTATATTCATTGTTTTGATTATTTTGGTAGTTATTGACTATGGTGGTTTACCTGATAATGCCTGGTTTATATCAGTGTTACTATGCTGTTATTACATATTTTTTGGAGTAATAATTTGTTTGGTTATATGCTTATATTCACTGTACGTTGCTAGTTTCATTATTGATCATTTTGGTATTAGTCATGGTGTTTGAGTAATTACTTCTCTATTACTACTCTATTACGATGCTGCTGCAGCAGTAGCTGAGTAATAACGTCTATTCCTGAGTAGAGGTTTTGCATTTTTAAACATCTGTTTTACTGATATTATTATGTTTGTGTTGTACTGCTTTTTAACCTATTGCTAGCGTAATTACATTATTACTTCATTTTCATATATTTCCAATGTATTTTAGTGGTTATAATATGTTAAGTATTTTATATTTTGAGCTGAATATTGAAAACATAGGTTTTCTTTATAGCTGGTGTAATTACAGCTGTATTAATGTTTATTCACATGTAAAAAAATGTGTTGAAAGATACTGAATTTATATTTTGCTTCTGTTATTGTTCTGTTGTTATTAACTCTGTATGATCTTGTAATAACCACAGTAAAAACATATATAAATATAAATAATATTTTTAAAAAGATTTCTTGCTCTGGACGTTATGCCCTTTTAGTTTATTAATTGAATTTTATTTTTTGTTGGTCGTGTTGCTAGTGTAATTTCCCTCATAATTTTCCTCTCTAAAAGCCCTTCACAGAAAGTGAGGACAGTGGACGGTGGGGGACAGTGGACGGTGGGGGACAGTGGACGGTGGGGAAAAGTGGACGGTGGGGGAGAATGGACGGTGGGGGAGAGTGGACGGTGGGGGACAGTGGACGGTGGGGAAAAGTGGACGGTGGGGGAGAGTGGACGGTGGGGGACAGTGGATGGTGGGGGAGAGTGGACGGTGGGGGACACAGGACTGGTATGAGTGTAGTTGGAAAGGGGGGTGGTGTTTAAACCCAGTCCTGGTGGAGAGGGACGTACTGGACGCTGTGATTCTTTCCGTATGAAGCTCTTTAGACGGGTGGACGTCGCTGGTGAAAGTGCAGAGGGAGGTACAACCCTGGAGTTGTGTTGTGGACATGGGCAGTGTCTGAAAGAATGTGGTGTAGGAAATTTGTGGTGCTTTTCCACTGTATTATATCAACTTTACTGGACTCTACTGAACCCTGCTCTCTGATTGGTCCCTGGTTGGTTTCCCACAGCTCCCCCCTGAAATGTTTCAGTGTTGTCTCTAACCCCGTCTCTAAGGAGAACAGTGGCCTTTGGAAACCACAACAACGGCGGTGGTAACGTTAAGCGGTGTTTACTCATGGTGTATCGGCGTGTTGTTGTTGTTTGGGACTGAACACAGCTCCGTCATCAGTTCAGACAGATCAGTAGAGTTTGTTCCTTCCTTGTTGCAGCGTCCAGCTCTCGCTGGATTCTTTCGTCGGCCACCGATCCAAGGAGCGTTTGAACCTCTTCAAAAGACCACGGCGTCATTTTACGAGCTGCCGTCGTGAGTCGGATAAAAACAAACGTGATCTCTGCTGCAGCTGGAGATTTTACAGATGGAGAGTTGGTGCTGGTCGTCTGCGTTGCGTGGCGTAGAGTGACGACTCTCTCTGGACGATCAGCGCTCTGCAAGGTTTACACGCCATGGTGTGTGGTCTCTATGGTGTGTGTGTTTTGCAGGTGCACTCTGTCTCTCTCTCTGTCTTTCTCTCTTTCTCTCTCTCCCTTTCTCTCTTTCTCTCTCTCCCTTTCTCTCTCTCTCTCTCTCTCCCTTTCTCTCTCTCTCTCTCTCTCTCTCTCTCTCTCTCTTTCTCTGTCTCTATCAATTCAGTGTTAATCAAGAGGGAAAAGAAATTGAGGAAGAGAAAGAAAGGAAACAATCATAGATTTAAAGATAAAGAGAAAAGAGAGAGCGAGACAGGGACATACAGTGAAAATGAGAGAGAGAGAGAGAGAGAGAGAGAGAGAGAGAGAGAGAGAGAGAGAGAGAGAGAGGTTTTCTCTCAGTAAGCTGTCTCTGATTCCCTGGCGGATTCTGCCTCTTTAAGAGGTCTATTTTTATAGAAGCCGCTCACATGTGTGTGTGTGTGTGTGTGTGTGTGTGTGTGTGTGTGTGTGTGTGTTTGAGGGTGTTATGTGTGCAGGAGGTTGTGGGTGTGCAGTTTGAGTGGATTCTAACCGAGGGAGAGAGAGAGAAGGAGGGACAGAAACTGATGCTTCTAAGACACACACACACACACACACACACACACACACACACTAACTCAATTCACAATTCAGTTTTTACTGTGTGTGAAACCGAATCTGAATCAGATCAAGAATCAATAAGGAATGATTCCTTTCAGAATCAATTTCAGAATCTGAGTCAGAGCAAGAGCCACAGAATGAATCAGAATCAGAATCAGAGCTGGAATCTCAGTAAGGACCTGTTTACACCTGGCATTAACAAGTGTGTTTCTTTAGTGTGTCTGTTTACACTTGTCCTTAGAATCTGAACAGAGTCTGAGTTCACTTCTCCGGCTAGAAATCAGGGGCTCAGTTTTATGGACTTTAGGGAGACAGTATTCCCGACGTTCCTTGTCCTCTGACGATGGATGTTCCAGTGAATCTACACTGTGAAAAAAACTGTAAAATTTACGGTAAGAAGAATTTCACTGTAAAATATATGGCCAAAATGTATATTTGTACGTACACACACACACACACACACACACACTGTAGGTTCTGGGTGAAATATGAGGTAGACTTATGCAATCCTCTTTATTGCATAATGCATAGACTGTAATTACCCCTCACTCACACTCACTCTCTTTCTCTCTCTCTCTCTCTCTCTCTCTCTCTCTCTCTCTCTCTCTCTCTCTCTCTCTCACACACACACACACATTTCTCCATCTCCCTCCATCGCTCACTTTGTATCCATCCATCACTCTCTCTCTCTCTCTCTCTCTCTCTCTCTCCTCATCGCTCAACAATGACGGAGTGAGCAGAAGAAGAATGGTGTGTGAAAAGGTGGAGGAGAGATAAAAATAGAGAGAGAGAGAGAGAGAGAGAGAGGGGGGGGGAGAAATAATGAATGAAGGAATGGAGGGATATGTTGTAAACAGTGATGATTTATTTCCATGTTTAATGTAAATGGAACGGCAAATAAACACAGGGGAGATGAGTGAGTGAGAGAGAGAGACAGAGAGAGAGAGATAGTGTGTGTGTGTGTGTTTGTGTGTCCTATTGATCCTGAATTAAAGACTTACACACTATTGGCCCGAAGTGGAGGACACTCTGTGTAATCCCACCCTGCTGCAGTGTGTGTGTGTGTGTGTGTGTGGTGGGTGCTGATGTAATTTAAACACTGTCCCTGTGTCAAAGTAGTGTACACTTCCATCTTAACTTCCTGTAATCCCATTACAACTGTCAAGTGAAACCAGTGTGTGTGTGTGTGTGTGTGTGTGTGTGTGTGGTCTAACAGTCCCACAGCAGTGTTCTCCCCCTGTGTAAACAGCCCCTGTTCAGAACGCCCGCTTTCAGCACCTGTTCCTTTAAATGATAATGAGCCGCTCGCTGTTCACCCCGACCCCGAGCGCACAGCAGTGAGGAGCGAGGAGCAGAAGCTCTGGTTTTTAGCCGTTTTCACTCTGTTCTCTTTCTTCTCCGTTTTTACTCAGTGCTCTTATTTCTCCGCGCTCGTTGTGTCTGTTTTGCTGAGTTTAACCTCGTCTTTGCGCTCTCAGACAAGGGGGCGGAGCCATTCTCTCTCTCTCTCTCTCTCTCTCTCTCTCTCTCTCACTCTCACACACACACACCTGGGTTTAGGTGTGAACAGAGCCATTAATATACAGCATGACAGCACAGTGTGTGTGTGTGTGTGTGTGTGAGGTGTCAGCAGTTTTTGCAGATGAACATCACACACACACACACACACACACACACACACACACCTGCTCTGTACCTGCAGCCTTTGAAAGTCATGCAGATTCAGCACTGAGCTCAGACTCTTTTCTGTATAATACAGTTCTATAATAATAACAACATTAATAATATTAATCATTCATTCATTCAATGTCTGTAACCCTTTTCCAGTTCAGGGCGGTGGTGGGTCCGGAGTTTACCCAGAATCACTGTGCACAAGGCGGGAACACACCCTGGAGGGGGCAATAATAATATCAAAATAATAATAACGGTAATTTCTGTGCCGCTCTTGCACATTAGAGTAGGCGTGAGACGTGGGTGAGACAAGGGAGATGTTTAAAGAAGGAGAGTGAGGAGACAAAGGTGAGACGAAGTAGATGAGATGAGGTTAAAGGACGAGAGACAGGAGAAGAATGTGAGATGAGGAGATGAGTTTACAGGAGGAGACAGGAGACAAAAATGAGACAAGGACATGAGATTACAGAAGGAGACAGAGGAGAAAAGTGTGAGATGAGGAGATGAAAAGATGAGTTTAAAGGAGAAGAGAGGAGATGAAGGTGAGATAAGGAGATGAGTTTTGAGAAGGAGAGAGAAGAGGGTGAGACAAAGGAGACAAGTTTAAAGGAGGAGAGAGAGGAGAAAAAGGTGAGACGATGGAGATGAATTTGAAGGAGGAGGGCGAGGAGACAAAGGTGAGAAAAGTTTAAAGGAGGAGAGAGAGGATAAGATGGTGAGACGAGGGAGACGAGTTTAAAAAGGAGAGAGGAGAAGGTAGTGTGATGAGGGAGATGAGTTTGAAGGAGGAGAGTGAGGAGATAGAGGAGACAAAGGTGAGACAAGGTAGACGAGTTTAAAGTAGAAGAGGAGAAGATGGTGAGATGAGGGAGATGATTTTAAAGGAGGAGAGTGTGGAGACGAAGGTGAGACACGGGAGACAAGTTTAAAGTAGGAGAGAGAGGAGTAGATGGTGAGATGAGGGAGATGAGTTTAAAAGAGGAGAGTGAGGAGACACAGGAGATGAAGGTGAGATGGGGAAGATGAGTTTTAAAGGAGGAGAATGAGGAGACGAAGCTGAGATGAAGGAGACGAGTTTGAAGAAGGAGAGTGAGGAGACAGAGGAGACGAGTTTGAAGGAGGAGTGTGAGGAGACAGATGAGAAGAAGGTGAGATGAAGGAGACAAGTTTGAAGGAGGAGAGTGTGGAGACAGGAGACGAAGGTGAGATGAGGGAGATGACTTTGAAGGAGGAGAGTGTGGAGACAGAGGAGATGAAGGTGAGATGAGGGAGACGAGTTTAAAGGAGGAGAGAGAGCAGAAGATAGTGAGACGAGGGAGATGAGTTTAAAGGAGGAGAGTGAGGAGACAGATGAGACAAAGGTGAGACGAAGGAGACAAGTTTGAAGGAGGAGAGTGTGGAGACAGAGGAGACGAAGGTGAGATGAGGGAGACGAGTTTAAAGGAGGAGAGTGAAGAGACAGAAGAGACGAAGCTGAGACGAGGGAGATGAAGGAGGAGACAGAGCTGTTTCTTCACTCCAGTAGTTAGCAGGGCTTTGGAAAGATGGCTAGTTTGTTTACGATGTTTTGACGAGTGTAAAAAAAATGGAAAACAAACACTTCTCGGCCTTTGTCTCTGAACAGCTGGCGTCAACAAGTGCGTCGTGATGGAGCAGTGTTCCTGCGTTCCTTCGTTCAGCAGATAAACAACACCCAGAGACATTGAGTTACATCAGGGACATGACACACACCAATCTAGAACCGCTAATGTATGTGTGTGTGGGGGGGGGTGGTGGTTACTCACATTGTCTGGACTAGGACTTGTCTTCACAAAGTAAAAGAATATTTTTAAATTGCTTTAATAATCATCATCTTCATGTTGTGAGGATTTCAGCTGAGAACAGATGCGTGCAGATGGCGCTAAAACGTTAGCAACAGGGAACTCCAACAGAGCAATCGTGAACAAGCAATGGGTAAACACTCCAGCCGAGAGGAGCATAAAGAAAACACAGTCGTGAACCTAGAGGCAGCTCAAAGAGTCGAAACCAGGACGAGAAACAAAGTCCGAAAAGCAAAACCGTACCCAGGGAACAAGAGGAGATCAAAACCAGAGAACACTGACAGACAAAAGAAAGGCTTGGTAAGTAACCAGTCAGTAACCTGTGATTGGCTGGAGGAGTCATGTGACATGAGGTCAGGGGAGTGTTTGAGATCAGGATTCAGAGAGGGTTCAGCAGAAGTGTATAGCGTCTGTCACAATGCTTTACAGAGTTCCTTTAAGACTACGTTTGTAAACTATAGACGAATAAAGAGTGAGGCCCTTTGTAGGATCTGACCTGAGGAATCTGTGAAAAACAAAGGACGTTGTTTCTACGTCACGCGGCGTAGGAGATACGAACCTCAACACAATGCTTCGCTACAGCGCCACCATGAGGCCAATCAGTGTCAAGTTTGTTGCCCACTGAGATACACAATCAAACTACGTCTGCCCTCCAAGTGCGGTGTCTGTACGAGCTCCGGTCTGTTCCCCACACTCATTCACACACTCACTCTCTCACTCTCACACACTCACACACACACACACACACACACACACACACACACCAGGACAGTTATTATTAGAGAAGCCAGTTCATCTAACCTCCATGTTTTGGACTTGGGTTACGCCAGAAAAACAATGCAAATCAATATAATGTCCCCACAACTCAGGAAAACACGCTTGTGTCTCTACATAAGCCTTTTTTAGTAGTGGATATCACAGATGATGAGTCAGAAGAGGTCAGCCAGTGCATGTGTGTGTGTGTGTGTGTGTGTGTGTGTATTGTATTAGTGTGGTGGCTAAAGATAAGGTTCACTCGCAGTCACACGCAGAGTGCTGAGCTCAGGTCACATCTGACATCGGGCTTCAGGACACTTCCTCAGTTCCTCTGTTCACCAAAGAGACTGTCACAGATCACTCAGCAGATAATTACTCAGTGTCTAATATTAAATATTCGGTATCCGTTATGAATTACTCAGTGTCTAATATTGAATATTCAGTATCCGTTATGAATTACCCAGTGTCTAATATTAAATATTCGGTATCCGTTATGAATTACTCAGTGTCTAATATTAAATATTCGGTATCCGTTATGAATTACTCAGTGTCTAATATTTAATATTCGGTATCCGTTATGAATTACTCAGTGTCTAATATTGAATATTCAGTATCCGTTATGAATTACCCAGTGTCTAATATTGAATATTCAGTATCCGTTATGAATTACTCAGTGTCTAATATTTAATATTCGGTATCCGTTATGAATTACTCAGTGTCTAATATTTAATATTCGGTATCCGTTATGAATTACTCAGTGTCTAATATTTAATATTCGGTATCCGTTATGAATTACTCAGTGTCTAATATTGAATATTCAGTATCCGTTATGAATTACCCAGTGTCTAATATTAAATATTCGGTATCCGTTATGAATTACCCAGTGTCTAATATTAAATATTCGGTATCCGTTATGAATTACCCAGTGTCTAATATTAAATATTCGGTATCCGTTATATATTACTCAGTGTCTAATATTAAATATTCGGTATCCGTTATGAATTACCCAGTGTCTAATATTAAATATTGAGTATCTGTTATGAACTACATGTGTAATATTAAATATTCAGTATCCATTATGAATTATTCAGTTTTAGATATGAATGAAGTATGTATAAGTATAAAGATTTAAATAAGACACCTACTGCAAATAATTCTCTAACTTCTATTAATTATTGACTATCTGCTGTGAGTTATTGTGCATATGCAATTAATTATTCATTGTCTCTCATTAGTTATTCAGAACATCTCATTAATTATTCAGTGTCTATATGGAGTGTTCTCTGAGGGCCTGCGAGGGTCCGTCTCGGTCCCCTTTTGCGTGCTGAACCTATTTATAAGTGTGTTAATGTGTTTCCCAGCGTGCTGCAGTGTGTGTGAGAGTTGGAGTGGGTGGTGGGGGGGGTGATGTTGGGGGGTGGAGGAGGGCCAGGAGGTAATTAGTGGAGTCATATTTTTAACTGATACGACAGAAAGAGGCTTACACAGCATTGCAGCCCTATTTATACCGCCAGCTTCCCCCCATCACTCAGCTAAGCCTGATTTAGCCCCACCCCCTGCTCCAGCTCCACCCCCTGCTCCAGCTCCTGCAGCTTTCCACATCACTCAGCTAAACCCTCTCTAACCCCGCCTCCTCTCCAGCTCCGCCTCCTGACCCTGACAGTTCCCTGTCACTCGGCTAAACTCATTTTATCCCCGCACCCAGCTCCTTCTCCTCATGCTCTTCAAGCTCCAAGTCCAGCCCCTCCCCAGCTCCACATCCAGCCCCTCCCCAGCTCCACGTCCAGCCCCTCCCCAGCTCCACGTCCAGCCCCTCCCCAGCTCCACGTCCAGCCCCTCCCCAGCTTCACGTCCAGCCCCTTCCCAGCTCCATGTCCAGCCCCACCCCAGCTCTACGTCCAGCCCCTCCCCAGCTCCACGTCCAGCCCCTCCCCAGCTCCACGTCCAGCCCCTCCCCAGCTCCACGTCCAGCCCCTTCCCAGCTCCATGTCCAGCCCCACCCCAGCTCTACGTCCAGCCCCTCCCCAGCTCCACGTCCAGCCTCTCCCCAGCTCCACGTCCAGCCCCTTCCCAGCTCCATGTCCAGCCCCTCCCCAGCTCCACGTCCAGCCCCTCCCCAGCTCCACGTCCAGCCTCTCCCCAGCTCCACGTCCAGCCCCTCTCCAGCTCCACGTCCAGCCCCTCCCCAGCTCCACGTCCAGCCTCTCCCCAGCTCCATGTCCAGCCCTTCCAGCTTTGCCTCCAGCTCCACCTTCAGCTTTGGATCTACCCATATCTCTCTGTATCTGTCTCTCTCTCTGTCTCTCTCTCTTTTTCTCGAAACCTCTTTTTGTAATTACTACTTTCTCATTTCTCTTTTCATTCTTTCTCACTTATAAACATTTAAACCTTTGTGGCCCTAAGTCTAACAGAGAGAGAGAGAGAGAGTTAAGTTTTGGTTTGAATCAGAGATGTATTTCGGGGGTAAACTAATTTTTATAAATACACACAATCTCTCTCTCTCTCTTTCTCTCTCTCTCTCTCTCTCATTCAATAACTTCACTGCACTAACAGCCTGTACTCATCTGAGAAGGGTTTAGACTGGAACACACACCAGAGGAACCCCATCACTCCAGAGAACACAGTTCCACTGTTCCACAGTCTAACAGAGGGTGTGTTGTATAAAATACTGATTGATTTAGGACACTCCATACACTTTCTGTCTGTGTCCACTGCCCCAAACCCTGCTGCTGGATTCATAAAACATTCATAGCTTTTAAAATCCACCACTTCCTCTCGTCCTGTCCAGTGTGTGTGTGTCACAGAGTGTGTGTGTGTGTGTGTGTGTGTGTGTGTGTGTGTGTGTGTGTGTGTGTGTGTGTGTCACAGAGTGTGTGTGTGTGTGTGTGTGTGTGTGTGTGTCACAGAGTGTGTGTGTGTGTGTGTGTGTGTGTGTGTGTGTGTGTGTGTCACAGAGTGTGTGTGTGTGTGCGTATGTGTGTGTGTGTGTGTGTGTGTGTGTGTGTGTGTCACAGAGTGTGTGTGTGTGTGTGTGTGCGTGTGTGTGTGCGCGCGCGTAAAGCTGCTGATGTGTTCAGTTCTCGTGGCTCCTGAGGGAAACGTGATCAGCTTCAAGAATAAAAGCTGAACACAGAAAACTACAAGCCATCATTAAACACACACACACACACTGTGACACACACACACAGACAAACTTTGTGGTACACACACACAGACCCACGCAAACACACACTATGGTACACACACTGTGAGAAACACAAAATGGAAAAAGGGAAATGGGAATTTCAGAATTGATTAATACACAGACCACAGTTTATGATTATACACCCATCAGCCACAAGATCATAAACACTGGGAAAGGGTGTGTGTTTGGGGGGGGGGGGTATAATTAGTGAAGGGTCAGTTCTGCAAGTTAATTTTGAAATAGAAATGGTCAGTGTAATGGTCTCAAAAACTCAGGTCTTTGGGGAGTTCCTGGTGTGCAGCCGTCAGCACTGACCCACAGACGAAGGATGAGCGGAGACAGGCATAAGATTAGTACTGATTAGGTTTAAGATTAGGATTAGGGTTAGTAGTGATTAGTTCAATTTAGGATTGGAGCTAGTGCTGATTAGTTAAAATTAGGACTGTGATTAGTAGTGATTAGTTAAATTTAGGACTGGGGTTAGTGTGATTAGCTAAAGTTACGACTGGGATTAATAGTGATTAGTTATAATTACAATTGTGGTTACTGGTGATTAGTTATAATTATGATTGGGGCTAGTGGTGATTGATTAAAATTAGGATTGGGATTAGTGTGATTAGTTAATGTTAGGATTGTGATTAGTAGTGATTAGTTATAATTACGATTGGGGTTAGTGGTGATTGGTTAAAATTAGGATTGGGGTTAGTGCTGATTAGTTAAAGTTACGACTGGGATTAATGGTGATTAGTTAATGTTAGGATTGTGATTAGTAGTGATTAGTTATAATTATGATTGGGGTTAGTGGTGATTGGTTAAAATTAGGATTGGGGTTAGTGCTGATTAGTTAAAGTTACGACTGGGATTAATGGTGATTAGTTAATGTTTCGACTGATAAATGTTAGTTTTGGCGGATCTCTCTGTGAATGTTCTGCTGCACATCTGTAAACTCAACATCTGTTTGCCATAAAGCGAGTGCAGCTCGTTGGAAATTCTCAGCCTGTAAACCGAGAGGGAACCATATGCAAACGAGTGAGTGATGAATCATTCATGTTTTCACTTTCAGTCCAGTCATCTGATCATCATCATACACTCCTGACATCTGAACGATATTCACATCTACATCTACACTGTTCTCGTTAGCTCCGTATTCATGATTTAAAAGAATTAACTGGTTTCTGTTTGACTGGTGTCCACTGTGGATTATTCAGACTCCACTACGAATATTCTGTGTTCTCTGAAATATTCAGAAACTGCTACGAATTATTCAGTGTCACTATGAATCATTCCAAATCCCTAAAAGTCTGCTAGGAATTGTTTGATTATTCAGAATCTATTAT
>NC_089804.1:60291107-60316107 GCF_029633855.1 Hoplias malabaricus | reverse complement strand
TACGTTGTGATGGGTATTTATTGATAATTATCACAATGTGTTTGTTGTTGTTGGTTGTTTCTGTTGTGATGTGTGTGTTTTATTGATGTTTAATAAAGAGTGTAGAGCTGTAGAGGTGTATAGAAGTGTAGAGTTATGTAGAGCTGTAGGTGTGTAGAGGTGTATAGAGGTGTATACAGGTGTGTAGAGCTGTAGGTGTGTGGAGGTGTATACAGGTGTGTAGAGCTGTAGATGTGTAGAGGTGTATAGAGGTGTGTAGAGCTGTAGGTGTGTAGAGGTGTATACAGGTGTGTAGAGCTGTAGGTGTGTAGACCTGTAGAGGTGTGTAGACCTGTAGAGGTGTGTAGAGCTGTAGAGGTGTGTAGAGCTGTAAAGGTGTGTAGAGGTGTGTAGAGCTGTAGAGGTGTGTAGATGTGTGTAGAGCTGTAGAGGCGTGTAGAGCTGTATAGGTGTGTAGAACTGTAGAGGTGTGTAGAACTGTAGAGGTGTGTAGAGGTGTGTAGAAGTGTGTAGAGCTGTAGAGGTGTGTAGAGCTGTAGAGCTGTGTAGATGTGTGTAGAGCTGTAGAGGTGTGTAGACCTGTAGAGGTATGTAGAGCTGTAGAGGTGTGTAGACCTGTAGAGGTGTGTAGAGCTGTAGAGTTATGTAGAGCTGTAGGTGTGTAGAGGTGTAGAGGCGTGTAGATCTGTAGAGTTATGTACAGCTGTAGAGGTGTGTAGAGCTATAAAGGTGTAGAGGTGTGTAGAGGTGTATAAAGGTGTGTAGAGCTGTAGGTGTGTAGAGGTGTATAGAGGTGTGTAGAGCTGTAGGTGTGTAGAGGTGTATACAGGTGTGTAGAACTGTAGAGGTGTGTAAAGGTGTGTAGAAGTGTGTAGAGCTGTAGAGGTGTGTAGAGCTGTAGAGGTGTGTAGATGTGTGTAGAGCTGTAGAGATGTGTAGACCTGTAGAGGTATGTAGACCTGTAGAGGTATGTAGAGCTGTAGAGGTGTGTAGAGCTGTAGAGTTATGTAGAGCTGTAGGTGTGTAGAGGTGTAGAGGCGTGTAGATCTGTAGAGTTATGTACTGCTGTAGAGGTGTGTAGAGCTATAAAGGTGTAGAGGTGTGTAGAGGTGTATAAAGGTGTGTAGAGCTGTAGGTGTGTAGAGGTGTATAGAGGTGTGTAGAGCTGTAGGTGTGTAGAGGTGTATACAGGTGTGTAGAGCTGTAGGTGTGTAGAGGTGTATACAGGTGTGTAGAGCTGTAGATCTGTAGAGGTGTATAGAGGTGTGTAGAGCTGTAGGTGTGTAGAGGTGTATACAGGTGTGTAGAGCTGTAGGTGTGTAGAGGTGTGTAGAGCTGTAGGTGTGTAGACCTGTAGAGGTGTGTAGAAGTGTGTAGAGCTGTAGAGGTGTGTAGAGCTGTAAAGGTGTGTAGACGTGTGTAGAGCTGTAGAGGTGTGTAGATGTGTGTAGAGCTGTAGAGGTGTGTAGAGCTGTAGAGGTGTGTAGAGGTGTGTAGAGCTGTAGAGGTGTGTAGAGCTGTAGAGGTGTGTAGAGCTGTAGATGTGTGTAGAGCTGTAGAGGTGTGTAGAGGTGTGTAGAGCTGTAGAGGTGTGTAGAGGTTTGTAGAGCTGTAGAGGTGTGTAGAGGTTTGTAGAGCTGTAGAGGTGTGTAGAGCTGTAGAGGTGTGTAGAGCTGTAGATGTGTGTAGAGCTGTAGATGTGTGTAGAGCTGTAGAGGTGTGTTGAGCTGTAAAGGTGTGTAGACGTGTGTAGAGCTGTAGAGGTGTGTAGAGCTGTAGAGGTGTGTAGAGCTGTAGAGGTGTGTAGAGCTGTAGAGGTGTGTAGAGGTTTGTAGAGCTGTAGAGGTGTGTAGAGCTGTAGAGGTGTGTAGAGCTGTAGATGTGTGTAGAGCTGTAGAGGTGTGTAGAGGTGTGTAGAGCTGTAGAGGTGTGTAGAGCTGTAGAGGTGTGTAGAGGTTTGTAGAGCTGTAGAGGTGTGTAGAGCTGTAGATGTGTGTAGAGCTGTAGATGTGTGTAGAGCTGTAGAGGTGTGTAGAGGTGTGTAGAGCTGTAGAGGTGTGTAGAGCTGTAGATGTGTGTAGAGTTGTAGAGCTGTAGAAGTGTGTAGAGCTGTAGAGGTGTGTAGAGCTGTAGAGGTGTGTAGAGCTGTAGAGCTGTAGAGGTGTGTAGAGCTGTCGATGTGTGTAGAGCTGTAGAGGTTTGTAGAGCTGTAGATGTGTGTAGAGCTGTAGATGTGTGTAGAGCTGTAGAGGTGTGTAGAGCTGTAGAGGTGTGTAGAGCTGTAGAGGTGTGTAGAGCTGTAGATGTGTGTAGAGCTGTAGAGGTGTGTAGAGGTGTGTAGAGCTGTAGAGGTGTGTAGAGCTGTAGAGGTGTGTAGAGCTGTAGAGGTGTGTAGAGGTGTGTAGACCTGTAGAGGTGTGTAGAGCTGTAGATGTGTGTAGAGCTGTAGATGTGTGTAGAGATGTGTAGAGCTGTAGAGATGTGTAGAGCTGTAGAGATGTGTAGAGCTGTAGATGTGTGTAGAGCTGTAGATGTGTGTAGAGCTGTAGAGGTGTTTAGAGGTGTGTAGAGCTGTAGAGGTGTTTAGAGGTGTGTAGAGCTGTAGAGATGTGTAGAGCTGTAGAGGTGTGTAGAGCTGTAGATGTGTGTAGAGCTGTAGATGTGTGTAGAGCTGTAGATGTGTGTAGAGCTGTAGAGGTGTGTAGAGATGTGTAGAGCTGTAGAGGTGTGTAGAGCTGTAGAGGTGTGTAGAGGTGTGTAGAGCTGTAGAGGTGTGTAGAGCTGTAGATGTGTGTAGAGCTGTAGAGGTGTGTAGAGGTGTGTAGAGCTGTAGAGGTGTGTAGAGCTGTAGAGGTGTGTAGAGCTGTAGATGTGTGTAGAGCTGTAGAGGTGTGTAGAGGTGTGTAGACCTGTAGAGGTGTGTAGAGCTGTAGATGTGTGTAGAGCTGTAGAGGTGTGTAGAGATGTGTAGAGCTGTAGAGATGTGTAGAGCTGTAGATGTGTGTAGAGCTGTAGATGTGTGTAGAGCTGTAGAGGTGTTTAGAGGTGTGTAGAGCTGTAGAGGTGTTTAGAGGTGTGTAGAGCTGTAGAGATGTGTAGAGCTGTAGAGGTGTGTAGAGCTGTAGATGTGTGTAGAGCTGTAGATGTGTGTAGAGCTGTAGAGGTGTGTAGAGGTGTGTAGAGCTGTAGAGATGTGTAGAGTGGGGTGTTTGTTACGAAGGGCCTGGAGAGACCTGGAGGTTGGGATATGTTTAGTTTGGAAATGATGCTCTTCCTCAGAGACAGCGATGCCCCTGTGACTGGGGAGATGTGGGTGTTGTTAAGGAGCTAAATCAAAGACATAAATATTATTTTTGCCTGAATATTTTATATTTGAAGTATCTGTGTGTGGTATTTGATAATTTCAAATATAAAAATTCAGATTAAAAGAAACTTTGAATCTAGGCCAGAGGTCACCAGCGACTTCTCAGGAAAAGTTCCACAGAGAGATCAAACACAGCATTAACCAATCACAGAGCAGCCTCACACCGTCCCAAAATCCTGCCCTGAGCCCTAAGGACTTCCTGGGAGTGAGCACTTTAATGGCAATGTAAACGCTGAGAGTAGGAATGTTTTAGTCTGAATGAATTAATAGTTTTTATGATGTGAATGGTTGTAATCTGAATATTTCACCAACTCAAAACTTTATCAAACACAATACAAATGTAATTAAAAACTGTGTGATGTCATATCATGTACTGATTTAACTCCGTAGTGTCTGTGACAATCTGAACTGTCACTTTATCCCTAGATCAGACTCCGTTCATGACTGCGTTACTGTGTGTGTGTGGAGAGAAGTGTGGTCCAGAAAAAAGAGAAGAGTTACTTTATTGTAGAAAAACGAACTGGTCACTATTATAATAAACATATGGGTAAAACGTGTACTGACTTTTGTTTCATTAGCAATGTTTCGTAGATGTTACAGTGTGTGTGTTTAATGTTGATGAATAAAGTCTGTGTTTGGGGTCAAACACTGATCACACACTCTTCCCTCCAGCTTCATAAACCTCAGTATTTTAAGTAACTCTTTTCAAAATGATGTTTTTCCAAAGTAACCCCACTGCCAGCTGCTGAAAAGTAGTCTAGGTGGCGCTGTTTGTGCAAATAACAGCTTCAACATCCGTCTCAGTACAGTTTAACACACGCTGCAGAAAACTGACATTTATAACTGACATTAAACACTAAAACACTCATAAACCACAGCTGTAATCAGATATAGGACGCATTATATGAATCATTACGTGTGTGTGTGTGTGTGTGTGTGAGTGAGTCTGTGTGAGAGTGTGTGTGTGTGAGTCTGTGTGAGTGTGTGTGAGTCTGTGTGAGTGTGTGTGTGAGTGTGTGAGTCTGTGTGAGTGTGTGAGTCTGTGTGTGTGTGTGTGAGTCTGTGTGTGTGTGTGTGTGTGAGTCTGTGTGTGTGTGTGTGTGTGAGAGTGTGTGTGTGTGTGTGTATATGTATGAGTCTGTGTGTGTGTGTGTGTGTTTGAGTGTGTGTGTGTGTGTGTGTGTTTGAGTGTGTGTGTGTGTGTGTTTAAGTGTGTGTGTGTGTGTGTGTGTGTGTGTGTGTGTGTGTGTGTGTGTGTGTGATTTTACATTGCTACGTGTTCATTTTCTCTCAGTAAATTTCTGATCAGCTGAACTCCTGCCATCACTGAACACGCTCTATATCGCCCTCTACAGCAGAGCAGCCAAAAGAAACATCACCCAGTGGCAACAGAAATGAAAGGGAAGCTCTTTTCTCTGTATATTTGATGTATTACACATTATTTTACATTTGTAACAGACTCATTTCTCTAATCCGCAGCTAAAAAAAAGTAATTAAAGTTCCGCCAGCGCCCCCTAGTGACCAGCCCCACGGTTTAGGCAAGAAATTAGTTGCTGATGAAAGAGTGCTCTTAGGGAGATCTCTTTTAAAATCTAAAGGTGACTTTAGGTGGCTGTAGGAGTTAATACTGGACTGAATTTACACAGTAGAGTGAGCTGAAACAGACCTGAAGACACTGGAGCCCTTGTTTTTCACGTGCTGCGGTGCTAGTTAGTGATAAGCTTTGTTGACGGAAGTGTTATAGTCAGTTTTTGAGCGTTAACTTGTCTGCTAACTTTAGCCGGATTAGCTCACTGTTTAGCATTGGACATTGACTCTGGTAATGAGTGCTTTTCTGTCGGTTGCTGTGGTTATAACGGCTGGAGTGAAGGTGGTGCTGCTGCACCATCCGTTGTTAGTTCAGCCATATTTCACATAGTGCTTTTCCACCAACGAGGAAACGGAATGGTTCCAGTTCGTGAACTGAATTTGGAATTGTTCGCCGTGTTACTGCTGACAGAAGCTGGTTTGTGAACCAGAAAAATTAGTACTGAGCTCGAACCAAAGAACAGTAGGTTCTTCAGCGTGAACCATGGCTGAATAATAGGAAATAAAGCAGGTAAACACTCCGTTTGTGTGTGTTTCTGGGGCTGTGTTTGAGTTTACGTTACTCCACTGTTCACAAGCTCAGCAGGACACCTCTGAACTCGACAACATTTACACAGTGGTATTTCTCACAGAGAGAGGAGCACTGCTCAATTTGCCTCATTTCTCATGAGTGTGTGTCTTTGTGGTCAGAGACATTTTGTGAGTGAGTGAGAGTGTGTGTGTTAGGGAGAGTGAGAGAGAGTGTGTGAGAGAGTGTGAGAGTATGAGAGTGTGTGAGAGTGTAAGAGAGAGTGTGTGAGAGTATGAGAGAGAGAGTGTGTGAGAGAGTGTGACAGTATGAGAGTGTGTGAGAGTATGAGAGTGTGTGAGAGTGCAAGAGAGAGGGTGTGAGAGGGTGTGAGAGAATGTGAGAGTGTGTGAGAGAGAATGTGAGAGTGTGTGAGAGAGAGTGTGTGAGAAAGAATATGAGAGTGTGTGTGAGAGAGTGTGTGAGAGAGAATGTGAGAGTGTGTGAGAGAGAGTGTGTGAGAGAGAATGTGAGAGTGTGTGAGAGAGAGTGTGTGAGAGAGAATGTGAGAGTGTGTGTGAGAGAGAGTGTGAGAGAATGTGTGATAGTGTGTGAGAATGTAAGAGAGAGTGTGTGAGAATGTGAGAGAGAGTGTGTGAGAGAGAATGTGTGAGTATGAGAGAGAATGTGTGAGTGTGTGAGAGTGTGAGAGAGAGAGTGTGAGACATGATTTCCCGACAGTACTGTAAACGTTAATTACACTCAGCAGCAGATAGGGGGAGCTCAGGAAAAGCCAAGGACCAAAAAAAACAATTCTTCCATTGTATTCATTCAACACATTCGTTCATCACATAACGTCTGGACTCCAGCGACGCTGTAAACACACTGTAAACACACTACAGCCACCCGCCTGCATCAGCACATCTCAGTCTCAGAAACACACACCGTCACCCACAGCGACGCTGATCACAGCACCGCACCAGGACACATTCCTCAACTGTGAACCCCCTACGGTCCGCGTCTCTCTCCACGCTCAGGACTGTCTCACTGGACTCCTCTGAACTCTTTTAAATCTCTTCTCAAAGCTTACCTCTTCAGGGACAGACCTGCGGTAATTAATCCTCTGTCTGCGCTGTAAAACATTAGCTCAGAATCAGAAGCCGTGGGCGGGGCTTTGGTTCACTCAGGAGAAGCTCCCAGCATGCACTGCGGGCCCAGCCTCACTCTTCTGAGGTTTCATCTTCATTGTTGAGGGCTGTGAGGGTGGGAGTAATGTACAGGAAGCTTTTAGGTTGTTTACTGGTGTTAGAATCTGTCAGGTCTCTGATTGCAGTGAGAACTGTGTTTTGTCCGAGGCCTCGCCCTCAGAGTGAAACACTGGAGCTTTGGGGAGGGGCCGGCGGAGTCTGTAATAAGCCACGCCCACACGCTGCCTGTGGCTTGTTCTTATTCGCTGATGTTCTTTTCAGAGAGTTGTTATAAAGAGCGTTATAAAGAGCATTAATACTTTTTTTTTTTTCTTTTTTTACTTAAATATCTGCGTTAAATGAAATAACTGCATGACTTTCAACACGGTTCAATAAACTGAAACAACAAGCAGTTTAAAGTCAATTATACCTCAGTTAGTCCTGACCCTGCGATGTGATTGGCTGAGAGACGTTCCAAGAGCGACAATATTACACGATAATGGCAGCTCTTCAGGTATCACTCCGCAAAACACACGTAACCTAGCAACAACACCAGCGCTTACCCCCAACTCGGTTTGGAGAGAGAGGGAGCACTGTGGAGGCTGATCTACCTGTGAGATGTGAACATAGCTGTGAGGATCTGATGGTGTTCAGTCCTCAGTGAGGCCAGGGCCGGTGTTGGTGATCAGTTGTGGGTCACAGGCTCGGGTTTACACCCCTCTGGTCGACTCTTGGCGTTGGGAGTGAGCTGGGGCTCATGTGCAGCTGCTCCAGAGCTGTGTAAAGAGACTGTGTGCAGTGTAAAGCCGTCTATACGGGAGTCTGCAGCGTAGCTGTGTGTGACACTGAACGACCTGACGTCCGTAAGAGGACGAGTGAATACATGAGTCATCATATACTCTATATAGAAATACTGTGTGTGTGTGTGTGTGTGTGTAATTTATATGGGTTGACACTCTTGCTAAACATTATATCTATATATGGTAGCACATTTTCAGACAGTGTGTGTGTGTTTGTGTAAAAGTTCCGGGAACATATCACACAGTGGGGACTTGTCTACTTGTTGGTGTCCCCATAACGTAATAATTACATTTTAAGATGATTAAACTAGTAGTACTTATAGAAAAGTGTATGGAGGTCTCCACAGAAAGAATGGAAGCCTACGTAATGTCCCTACAATTCACAGATACAAGACTGTGTGTGTGTGTGTGTGTGTGTGTGTGTAATATATTTATATCTAAATTTGTAATTACACTATTGCTACACTCCATATTTATATATGGCACCTATTTTCACACAGTCATCTCTCTCCTGTGAGTGTGTGTGAGTGTGTGAGTGTGTGAGTGTGTGAGTGTGTGAGTGTGTGTGTGTGTGTGTGAAGAGGAATGGTGTGTACTGTAAATGGGGAATATCACCTAAAACTCATTGTTAGAGAATGTTGAGTGCAATCAAAACTCATCACATCATCCCTTGTGTGTGTGTGTGTGTGTGTTTCCCCTTGATCATTCCAGTACCCGTATCAACTATAACATTTAAACCACCTCCTCATTCCTCCCCTCACTGTCCCTCTCTCAGCTCTGGTCTCTGTGGCTCTACACTTACACACTGTAGTCCAACTGTGGCTCTGCATACTTTATTACCCCCCCCCCCTGTTCCTCAGCGCTCAGGACCCCCACAGGGCAGGTGTGATGTGGTGGTGGATCATTCTCAGCGCTGCAGTGACACTGACGCGTTGGTGGTGTGTTAGTGTGTGTTGTGCTGGTGTAGAGTGTAGTGTTTAACCCCTCAGTGTCTGGACTGAGAGTTCCAGGACCTCAGTAAAGCACAGACACAAAGGTGTGTATTAAATACGAGTGTGATTCGCAGAGAAGAGGAATAACAGCGGTGATAAAGGTGTGCAGTGTGTGCAGTGTGTGTTTTACAATGAGAGAGTGAGGAGTAGAAGGCGGTATTAAAGGTGTAATGTTCGTGGCTGAGAATAGTGAGAAATGATGGTGGTGTTGAAGGTGTTAAGTTTGTGGGTTTTTTTAAACTAAAGAAAATAAGTAAAGAAACTTGCCACAGTTTTAAGTTGGAACTGAAATCCCTTCGAGAGGCGGGTGAATAACGGACCGGTTTAAGGTGGAAATAAACGATGGATGAGGAAGATGACATCAGCCTGGAGTCGTTACACATTTAACCCTCGCCTTCCCTCAGTCCACTGACAAATACAGTGCTATAGGGTTTAGGTGGAAATTAAAAATCAAATATGAAGAAGCGGTAAATGAGATTTTAGAGTGATGTGGGCGGAGTGTGTGTGTGTGTGTGTGTGTGTGTGTGTGTGTGTGTGTGTGTAAATTGCTAATACGTGATATTAGAGAGTAATATTCGGAGCAGTGCTGTTTACATCAGAGAAGGTCTTCTGACACGGTTTCATTCAGAATGAAACTGTAAAGGACTATCTGATCAAAATCAGTAGTGTGTGTTGTGTGTGTGTGTGTGTGTGTGTGTGTGGGGGGGAAGGTATTACTTCAGTTGGGGTCAATCAAACTGATGACATTTACATGTTTTCTAGCTTCCAGGAATATGGTATCATTTGCCACAGATAGAAAACACACACACACACACACACACACACACACTGGGTACTTTTGTCTAGATTATTCACCTGGAAACCCCCTTGAACAAAGGAAGAATGGAACAAGCTAAAAATATCAGTGTTTCTTTACTTTAGCACTGACCCCCCCTCCCTCCTCCTCTCTCCCTCCTCCCTCTTCCTCCTCCTCCTCCTCCCTCCCTTCTCCCTCTTCCTCCTCGTTGTCCCTCCCTCTTCCTCCTCCTCCTCCTCCTCTCTCTTCCTCCTCATTGTCCCTCCCTCTTCCTCCTCCTCCCTTCTCCCTCTTCCTCCTCCTTGTCCCTCCCTCTTCCTCCTCCTTGTCCCTCCCTCTTCCTCCTCCTCCCTCTTCCTCCTCCTCCTCCTCCCTCTTCCTCCTCCTCCTCCTCCCTCTTCCTCCTCCTTCTCCTCCCTCCTCCTCCTCCTCAAAGACAGCCCCAGCTCACAGAGAGTGAGTAAGTGAGTGTGTATGTGAGGGTCTGGGTGAGTGTGTGTGTGTGAGTGACTGAGTGAGTGTGTGTGTGTGTGAGGGTCTGGGTGAGTGAGTGAGTGAGTGACTGGGTGAGTGTGTGAAAGAGTGAGTGACTGGGTGAGTGTGTGAATGAGTGAGTGACTGGGTGAGTGTGTGAGTGAGTGTGTGAGGGTCTGGGTGAGTGTGTGTGAGAGTGAGTGACTGGGTGAGTGTGTGAATGAGTGAGTGACTGGGTGAGTGTGTGAGTGAGTGTGTGAGGGTCTGGGTGAGTGTGTGTGAGAGTGAGTGACTGGGTGAGTGTGTGAGTGAGTGTGTGAGGGTCTGGGTGAGTGTGTGTGAGAGTGAGTGACTGGGTGAGTGTGTGAATGAGTGAGTGACTAGGTAAGTGAGTGAGTGTGTGAGGGTCTGGGTGAGTGTGTGTGAGAGTGAGTGACTGGGTGAGTGTGTGAATGAGTGTGTGAGGGTCTGGGTGAGTGTGTGTGAGAGTGAGTGACTGGGTGAGTGTGTGAGTGAGTGTGTGAGGGTCTGGGTGAGTGTGTGAATGAGTGAGTGACTAGGTGAGTGAGTGTGTGAGGGTCTGGGTGAGTGTGTGTGAGAGTGAGTGACTGGGTGAGTGTGTGAATGAGTGAGTGACTGGGTGAGTGTGTGAGTGAGTGTGTGAGGGTCTGGGTGAGTGTGTGAATGAGTGAGTGACTGGGTGAGTGTGTGAGGGTCTGGGTGAGTGAGTGTGTGTGTGAGTGAGTGACTGGGTGAGTGTATGAGGGTCTGGGTGAGTGTGTGAGGGTCTGGGTGAGTGTGTGAGTGAGTGTGTGAGGGTCTGGGTGAGTGTGTGTGTGTGTGAGTGAGTGACTGAGTGAGTGTGTGTGAGTGAGTGTCTGGGTGAGTGTGTGTGTGTGTGAGTGAGGGTCTGTGTGAGTGTGTGTGTGAGTGTGTGAGGGTCTGGATGAGTGTGTGAGTGAGTGTGTGAGGGTCTGGGTGAGTGTGTGAGTGAGTGTGTGAGGGTCTGGGTGAGTGTGTGAGTGAGTGTGTGAGGGTCGGGGTGAGTGTGTGTGTGTCTGAGTGAGTGACTGAGTGAGTGTGTGTGAGTGAGTGACTGGGTGAGTGTGTAAGGGTCTGGGTGAGTGAGTGTGTGAGGGTCTGGGTGAGTGTGTGAGTGAGTGTGTGAGGGTCGGGGTGAGTGTGTGTGTGTCTGAGTGAGTGACTGAGTGAGTGTGTGTGAGTGAGTGACTGGGTGAGTGTGTAAGGGTCGGGGTGAGTGAGTGTGTGAGTGAGTGACTGGGTGAGTGTGTGAGGGTCTGGGTGAGTGTGTGTGTGAGTGTGTGAGGGTCTGGGTGAGTGAGTGTGTGAGTGTGTGAGTGAGTGACTGGGTGAGTGTGTGAGGGTCTGGGTGAGTGTGTGTGTGAGTGAGTGTGTGAGTGTGTGAGTGAGTGACTGGGTGAGTGTGTGAGGGTCTGGGTGAGTGTGTGTGTGAGTGTGTGAGGGTCTGGGTGAGTGAGTGTGTGTGTGTGACTGGGTGAGTGTAATGTGTTCATAGTTACAGATGTTTTCGAAAACTTTCCCAAGCGTTTGTTCAACGTGAGTCGTGTGTTTTGCATTTCGTATCCCTGCATAACCCTCAACACACACACACACACACACACACACTCACACACACACACACACACACACAAATGCACACATGCACACACACACTCATCGTCGGCGTGGATGTATGGACTCAGTTTCCATGGCGACAGCAGCGGGTGGCGGCAGACTGTAGACGGAGGAGTGAAAGGAGAGCAGATGTGCACACAAACATCAAAGTGTCTAATTTAGAGACATTACAGAAACGCCCACACACACACACAGAAATGTACATAATCACACACACATCCATCCTTCCCTTCCTCTCTCTTTCTCTCTCTCCATCCTTACTTTCCCTCTACCACTTTCTCATTTATTTTTCTTCTCCGTTCATTTCTCTCTCTCTCTCTCTCTCTCTCTCTCTTTCACACTTTCGCCCCCGTACACCCTGTGGTGAGCTTATGGCAATCAGGCGGTGGGCGGCAACCGGTTCTTTCCATCGCTACGGTAACGGTGTGTGTGTGTGTGTGTGTGTGAGTATGGACTTCCAGCACATTTCAATCAGTCTAATAAAACTTCTCTCGCTCCCTCTCTCTCTCTCTCTGTCTCTCTCTTTCTGTCTCTCTCTTTCTGTCTCTCTCTGTCTCTCTCTCTCTCTTTCTCTCACTCTCTCTCTTTCCCTGTCTCTCTCTCTCTCTCTCTCTCTCTCTCTCTCTCTCTCTCTCTCTCTCTCTCTTTCTGTCTCACTCTATCTCTCTCCCCCCCTTTCTCTCTCTCTCTCTCTCTCTCTGTCTCTCTCTTTCTTTCTGTCTCTCTCTCTCTCTCTCTGTCTCTCTCTTTCTTTCTGTCTCTCTCTCTCTCTCTCTGTCTCTCTCTCTCTCTCTCTCTCTCTCTCTCTCTCTTTCTGTCTCACTCTATCTCTCTCCCCCCCTTTCTCTCTCTCTCTCTCTCTCTCTGTCTCTCTCTTTCTTTCTCTCTCTCTCTCTCTCTCTCTCTCTCTCTCTCTCTCTCTTTCTGTCTCACTCTATCTCTCTCCCCCTCTTTCTCTCTGTCTCACTCCCCCCCCCTCTCTCTCTCTCTCTCTCTCTCTCTCTCTGTGAGTACTTCTCTGTTTGTTCACAGGTTTGTATTGTGCTGTGAATGGTGGTAATCACATGTGAGTTATATTTAGAGCAGTTCAGTCTCCAGTGTGTTCGACTAGGCAGAGTGTGTGTGTGTGTGTGTGTGTGTGTGTGTGTGTGTGTGTGTGTGTGTTCTGAAGGTGGGGATAAGGTGGGTGTAACACTGTGTATTCTGTGATTCCCAAAAATGTGTGACCCCTCTGTACTGAGTGTGATGAGTTGAGTGTGGAGTCTGTGTGCTCTGGAGCAGCTGCACATGAGCTCAGCGTCACCAGGCTCAATGCCAAGAGTCGGCCAGAGGGGTGTGAAGAACCCATCTAACACTACTCTCTCTCTCTCTCTCTCTCTCTCTCTATCCCTCTCTCTCTCTCTCTCTCTCAGGTGAGCTGTCCCGGGTGTGTGTGTGTGTGTGTGTGAGGAGTGTGTCCCAGCGTGATGCTGTTCCTCAGGGACACTGTTCCTGTCTCTCCTCACCCCTCGTTCTCCCCGGCAGCTCATGTGACCTAGTGCGGCCGCTCAGGCCTGGGGTCCGTGCCCCATGAATCCGAGCCCGGATCGTGGCAAAGAGTGCCTGCCCCCGAAGAAAAGGGAGTCCCGGCAGGGTTCCAATGATCAGCGCCCCCTGGAGGACGACTTCAAGCTCCCAGCGCCTCTGCGAAGCCGGAGACAGCACGCTTCCGAGGGCCGGGAAAGCGGCGGAGAGTCCCGGTTCGACAAAGACCTCCTACCGCCTCCTCCACCTCCTCCTCCGCTCCCACCCCCGCTGCCTCCGCTTCCCCTGCCACTGCCATGGCAAGTGCCCTACCAGCCGTCCCTCCAGCACCACCCGTTTCTGCCGGGGGAACGGCGTTCCTCGGGGTCACCCTCCTCCTGGAGAGACAGTGGAAGCGAACCTCCGCTCCATCTTCCTTCACGTTGGCTACGGAGCGAGCTGTCACCCCTGGGCATGCAGCCGCCAATCTCCGTGCCTGCCTTCAAGAGCGCATATTCCGTGGAGTCCAGGGAAATGTGGCCATACTTCGGCACGGCGCGGCGGGAATACGGTTCCTCCCTCTTCTCCTCGCACCATCTATTCCCTCCGCCCTCGCTCTACCCACCTGACCTCCTCCCAGAAAGCAGACTCAGGTACCCCAGCCGGAGACCCAATGGTCTGGACGGCCCTGGAAGCAGATCCGAGTCCAGCTCGAGGCTAGGCTCCAGCGTAGACTTCCGAACGGAAGGGAGATCCCGAACGAGCGCCGGCTCCCATTCCAACGGAAGGAAGCGGCAACCGGAAGATCCTGGAGGACGCGGCACGGCAAGGGGAGCCCTGTCCCAGGGTCCGAATGCACATTCCTTCCTACAGGAACCAGACCCTGGAACTCTGGGAGTGCACAAACTTCCCAACACCCGTGCTCACGCCTCCGATCCGCACACGGGGAAGTCGTCTCCTCACGAACCTCCCAGTGGAAGTGCCTCCCAAACCGGAGCTCAGATCTACTACTCCCTCGGGTCTCTGTACCCGCAGAACCCTCAGGTTCTCTCCAACCTCAGCCCCTCAGGTCCCCCTCCGTCTCCGCTGCGGAATTCCCAGAACTCCCCGCACTCCCAGCACAACAGCCATGGGGCTGATCAGGAGCGGGAGCCCTCCCCGAGATCCCACCGCCCTTCCTTTTCCATCCTCAGTGGTCCTGACCCTCCCCCGAGCGCAGTCCTACCTCATTTCGCCAAGGGGTCCCTCATAGAGTTGGCTGGGGGCCGTCTGAAGAAGGTGGAGGAGCTGAGGACAGAGGACTTTCTCTACAGTGCTGACACCTCACCTGAGTTCCACCTGAGCACCTGCACCATCCTCCTCATCTCACCTGGGCCCAGCCACGGCTTCAACCACCTGCAGGTCCTGCTCGCCGACCGCAACACTCAGGTCAGTCCCTTGCATGCTCACCCTGTCCCTCACTCACTCACCCAGTCCCTCACACTCTCACACAGTCCCTCACACAGACCGTCACACAGACCCTCACACAGTCACACACTCCCTCTCACGCTCACCCAGACCCTCACACAGTCACACACTCCCTCTCACGCTCACCCAGTCCCTCACACAGTCACACAGACCCTCACACACTCACCCAGTCCCTCACACACTCACCCAGTCCCTCACACACTCACACAGACCTTCACACAGACCCTCACACACTCACACAGACCCTCACACAGTCACACACTCCCTCACATGTTCACCCAGTCCCTCACACAGTCACACAGACCCTCACACACTCACCCAGTCCCTCACACACTCAAACAGACCCTCACACAGTCCCTCACACAGTCCCTCACACACTCACAGAGACCCTCACACACTCACCCAGTCCCTCACACACTCACCCTGTCCCACAGACCCTCACACACTCACCCAGTCCCTCACACAGTCACACAGACCCTCACACAGTCACACACTCCCTCTCACGCTCACACAGATCCTCACACACTCACCCCGACCCTCACACAGACCCTCACACACTCACCCCGACCCTCACACAGTCACACAGACCCTCACACAGTCACACACTCCCTCTCACGCTCACACAGACCCTCACACACTCACCCCGACCCTCACACAGACCCTCACACAGTCACCCAGACCCTCACACACTCACCCCGACCCTCACACAGACCCTCACACACTCACCCAGTCCCTCACACAGTCACACAGACCCTCACACAGTCACACAGACCCTCACACAGTCACACACTCCGTCTCACGCTCACACAGACCCTCACACACTCACCCAGACCCTCACACACTAACTCTGTCCCACAGACCCTCACACAGTCCCTCACACAGACCCTCACACATAAATCTGTATCTGTTTGACATTGACGTCTGGTTCCATTCACCACAACTGTGAAGAACTCCAGGTCACTTTTACACATTCAGTGTGGACTCTCTTTGTTTTAAATGTGTCACACACATTGGGAATCACACTTTTGAATGAAGCTTGCAAACCCCCCGTCTTCACTGCAGCTTCATTTTAGAAACTCACATGAGCAGCTCCTGCACGTCTCTGTGAGAACGAGCTGTTATCAGCACAGATCAGCGTCCAGTTTCACTCTGACCGCACTGAGACGCTGGGTTCAGCGGTGCACGCCGCGCAGAGCGCCCTCAGCTGACTCTGAAGTGGGTGGGAGGCAGGGCCCTGGTGGAGGGAGGGGGGTGTTTTGGTGATTAGTCGCTTGCTTTTTATTTCTCTTAATGTATTTCTGGCTTCTAAAAGCAGATGTGTTTTAGTTCGCTCTAACCCCAGCCCCAACTTTGCTCCTTAAGAGAACTTACCCACAATGCACCTGAGACAGTTCCAGAGTCTCAGGTGACAGCAGGGAAAGGCACAGCCAATCACACGGGCCATGTGTGTTACGGGGAGTTAGGACTCCAGTGGAGAACGTGATTTAACCCTTTCTGCACCTCTAAGTCGATGAGACGTTGACAGATTGGTTCGGAGATGGGGACACGTCAGTCGCTAATTCTTCACCCGGGCGATGAGTAACTCCTGATACACACAGCCCCTGTGTGCCGTCTCATCGAGTCACGCCTGACCCTCTCTGATGTCACAGCCATGTTCCAGCATCAGTGTGTTGTGTGTTTGTTTTCCTGCAGGAATTACTGACCGTCTTGGAGGAGTATCCGTTTTTCGTGAGGGACCGAGGGTGGTCTTCATGCAGCCCCCAGCGGAGCGTCCAGCTCTACGGGCTCCCCTGCCGCCAGCTGTGCTCCGGAGACATCTGCCTCGCCCTCACTCCGATGCCCTCCCTCAACCCCGCCCACAGCGCCCCGCGGGCACAGCAAGGCCACGCCCAGAGATCGGAGGCCGCCCGGATCAGCTCCTGTGGATCTGAAAGAATGCCCCAGCGCCTGCCCCCAGGACCTCCACTGCCCCACTCTGACCAGGTCCCTCCCCCTGATTCTGCTTCGCAGAGCCAGGACAAACCCCGCCCACGAAAGAGACGATGGTCCGCTCCCGAGCTGCCGACCAGGGATTTACCTCAGGGCTCCAAGCGACTGCGACTGCAGTGAGTCTGCAGCCACTGCGCAGGGAGCAGGAAGTGCCAGGATCAGGATGGAACCGCACGGGCTGCGTCCACATCCCAGGTTCTGAATCCTGAAATTGGGCCACGTCCAGGTTCTGAATCCTGAAATCAGGCTGCGTCTATGTTCCAGGGTCCTGGTCTCGCTCTTGGGGTGGGTTCCCTGTTGAAGTAAGAGATGGTTAATAATGGTACGAGATCCGATCTGATTTCAGACAGAGCTCCGGGCCGTGAGGCAGAAGATGGGCACCTGGCGGCTCTGTCGGCCTCAGAGGGGTTCTACAACGGCCTGGTACCAGGGTTCCCCAGTCAGTTTTGTTCTCTACCCAGCCTCAGCCTCATTGGTCAGCAGCTGGGGAAACACCAGGGATTACTGGAGTATCAGGAACGTCAGAACCTGGAACGTGAATGCAGCCACAGTTCTGTTTTTCTGCACATGTCCTCAACACGATCAGAACCAGAACTAGAACCTCTCACCCTCAGTCGGACAGGAGAGGACTTGAATAATATGAACTTGAATTTTTCTTCGTGACCTCATGGTTACTCTGGCAGAGCCATGACCTGGAGAACCAGGAGAAGCGGGTTCTATCGGCTACACGGGTTTGGGACAGTAACAATGAAAGGTAAAGCTAATGAAGCCCAAAATGCACAGTTCCAGTGTCCAGTGTTTAACGTGAGACAATCAGAACCCAGTCTTTAATGCCACGCCAGTTCCCTGTCTGTTCTAGCTACGGTTCTATGCCTACCGACAGTGTTCTACTACTTCAGGGTCATTCTTTTCAATCAGTGGGAACACTCTCCTTTACAGTCCCTTAGGTTCTAGATGTTAACTGGGTAACAGTGAGGATCAGAGATGATGGTAAGTTTCAAGGCAGTGTGATTAGATACTGAAATGCCAGGCCAATGGGTTCTAGATATCGGAAGTTCTAGGTTCTTGAACTGAACTAAGAGTGAAGTAAAGATATCAAAGTTTAAGTAAAACATGATGGACACACCCATGAACTTCTCACTAGATTTTATGTAAAGAACATGCCAATGGGTTCTAGATATTAATGTTTCAATGTTCTAGATATCATATTGGTTAAGAGTTAGGTACACATATAAATGTTTAGGTTAAACATGATGGTAACATCCAAGATATTCTGACTAGATATTACTTAAATGCAATGCCAATAGGTTCTAGGTTCTAGATATTGCTGGTTCTAGGTTCTAGGGGTTAACTCTGTAAAACTGTTCTAGAAAGATGGGTGTATACTTTAACATTACGGGAACATACATGGGAAGTGAGCTAGAATATACTGACATGCCATGCCAAATCTTTTTCTACGTTCTAGATACTGTCTGGGAATGTCTGAGGAAGAGAATCCAAAGTGCTAGATAACTGTGTCACACAACATGAATCTAATTAATTAATCATACTGAAATAAACCCAGGTAAAAAAGGTTCTAGTAAATTCATGCTTCAAGCAATCATACTAAAAAGAAAAATGTTCTAGATATTAACTGAGAACCTCAATCGTGTTGAAATTAAAAGTAGGATTCAGGTTTATTATTACCTGAGTAGCCCAATCATACTGTACTAAAATAGGTTCTAGGTATTTAATAAGTGATTCAGTAATGGTGAAATTGTAAAGATGTTCTAGATGTTAACTACGTAAATAGATAATATTGTAATGAACAACTGATTCTAAATATTAACCATGTAACTTTAATCATCATAAAGTATGCAGCAGGTTCTAAGTATGAACTGGTAAGTTGGGGTATATGAGGTACTAGATAATACATTAAACTAATGTCATTGCCATTCTCCCAGAATAAATTTCAGTATTTGGACACTTTTGCTCATATTTAATCAGGTAGTATCTAGAACCTGATGGCCCTTTTATTATATTTTAATAACTTGTTTTATAACTAGAACCTGTTTGTCCCTATTGTGTAAATTAATAACGTCTAGTGTTTATCTAGAACCTTTAGTTATTTAAATAGAATTTTATGTCTTGGTAGGTTCTGACACATTTATACACATCGCTGCAGAGTGTGTGCCCAGTTAATGTAGTTATCTAGCACACAGTTCATATCTAGAACCGAGAGGGGCTGTAGAAGAGAGTGTGGCCCGGTCAGGTTTATTAAAGTAAACAATATTGGGTGGAAAAACACAAAGATATAAATATATAAATATTAAATCTCATTACAGGTGTTCTATGCTATAAATAAATATAAATAAGAAGGTTCTAAAGTTTATGGTTCCTTTTGCAAGCACAGTTCTGTTCACGCTTCTGAGCGGAGCTTGGCCCTGGGCCTTCAGGCGAGGTGAATGTATCAGCTTTAACCTTTAGCCTAGCTTCTCGGCGTGGGGTCAACATGCTACACACGCATTAGCATCACTCTCCAGTGGGATCTTATGCCGAAGAACATGAAGTGCTAGCTTAGCTACCATCTATTCCCGAGGTGCGCGAACTCCTCCGTCCAATCAGAGTCAGACTGAGTTCAGGGGGTGGAGCAGAAACTTCAACATCAAACCACACCACACCACTGAGAGCGGCCAGATGTTAGCATTTACTGCGCTACTTTAGAAGAAGAAAAGCAGAACGTCTGCAGGTCCGTACCCATCCAGTAAATTATTCTGGGGAGAAAACAGTACGCAGAATATCACCAGTATGTGCAGAACATTTAAGGTGGAATCGGAAATTCAACTGCGAAACTAAATTTAACGTGAAAAACCTGGGCTAGGAGTGAGCTAACTGGCTACGTTTTAGAGCAGCAGTTCTATTCCACATTCACCAGCTAATGCTAATTTCAGTTCTCAAACCTGGGTTATATTCCAAGTTTGGCCAGTTATTATTATATTATTATATTCTTATAGGGCCCCACACTCTTAAATTAAAGCGCTACAAAGGGCTCTTTGAGCGATGTCAGCAGTTCCATCAAGAGCCATGTGTGTTAAAAGAGACGTGAGAGTGTGAAGAACCTTATGGTGTAAAGAAACTTCACTTGATGTTCTTTACTGATTGAAAGCTAATAGCAAAAATGGTTCTTTATGGAACAAAAAGTGTTTCTTATACGGCATTGATCAAAGAACACTTTGTAGCACCTTTATTTTTAACGGTGTAAATAACGGTGCTCAGTGCCAGGGTCTGACCGACAAGATAAGCCCTCAACACTGGGCTCTAGGCTCTAGGCTCTTTGGAGCAGTGGACCTCCATCCAGTACCTTTGGCTCACATTCTCTAACACCATCAAATCCTCACAACAACTTCCCACCAAATCTATAGTC
Source organism: Hoplias malabaricus (assembly GCF_029633855.1). Lineage (NCBI taxonomy): Eukaryota > Metazoa > Chordata > Actinopteri > Characiformes > Erythrinidae > Hoplias > Hoplias malabaricus. The sequence continues at coordinate 60,296,381 of NC_089804.1, read as the reverse complement.
TGTAATCTGTCGGTAGACCCCCTGTTCCTACCCTTCCTTCCAGAAGATGACACTGGACGAGCAGGTGTCCACACACAGGTGCAGTCACTCTCTTCACCACCAGGAGGCAGCAGACAGTTTTAAATCATCGGTGTCGCTAAATAAAGCCATTAATACGTTGCTAGTCTCCGTGAACAGAGTGAATTATGGGAAATTGTGGCCAAATTTTATTAATGATTAATTAGCTCTAATAAAACAACCTGTTAAATTCCCGTGAACATTAACACAATAAAAAGAAGAAAAGACACTAATGTGTGAAAGAAGCAGAGACTCGCGAGCGCCCCCTGGTGTTTTTTTCCGTAAACAAAACAATAACACAATAAAAATGCTGTTTGGATCGTGACGTTGTTTATGCATCAGATAAAGCTCTACAGCACCACCCTGAGGCTGTAGGTGGTATATTTGTGTTTTCGTGTCAGTTCTGAGTGATTAAGTGTTTTAAAGGATGAACCTGGAAAAATAACACGTCTAGAACAATGCGTTGCTATGGTTACAGACTGTTAGAGACTGTGTGAGACTAGCGTCTGTAAACAAATGAATAAAAATAAATAAACAGTGTTCTATAACGAGAAAAATCCATTAATCATCAGCGAAATCACAGTACGTTTGAGGACATTTGTCTCTTCACACGTTTGTCTCAAACAAACAGAGACTGTCCCCTGCTCTGTCCTCGCTGCTAATCACAGACTATTCAGTGTCCAACTTTTGTCCTCTGAGTTCAGAGCAGCAGCTTGTTTGATTGGACGTTTAAAAAAAGAGAGAAACACTATGAGCTCAGTAACGTTGTTGACGTTAGCACTACTCTGCTGCCCCCTAGTGTGCTGGAGATCAGTCTACTCTGCTGCCCCCTAGTGTGCTGGAGATCAGTCTACTCTGCTGCCCCCTAGTGTGCTGGAGATCAGTCTACTCTGCTGCCCCCTAGTGTGCTGGAGATCAGTCTACTCTGCTGCCCCCTAGTGTGCTGGAGATCAGTCTACTCTGCTGCCCCCTAGTGTGCTGGAGATCAGTCTACTCTGCTGCCCCCTAGTGTGCTGGAGATCAGTCTACTCTGCTGCCCCCTAGTGTGCTGGAGATCAGTCGATGGACAAACGCCAACATTCCAAAGTTAAAATAAGTAGATTTCAGTTCAGAGTTGGACTCCTCCCCCTCTTTACACCCCCCCCCCACCTCCACGAACACCACACTCCCCCACCAGATGTTGCCTCTATATATAAACACACAGAATCTGAGCAGGAGAGGGTGTTATAACACGGCTAACAACACACTGGAGAGTGATGCCTGACCTCGCCATGTGCTTTCCTTCTTTTTGTTTTCCCTCCTTTTTTCCGTTTCTGAGCGATCGAGAGCAGGGACGAATAAACAAACGAGATCCAACAAAAGACAAGGAAGAGAAAGGAGAGACCCATCAGGGACAGTGTTGTGATGTGATACGGGTATCCATCCTTCATCAAGCACACTCTTTCACTTTACAGCTTTTCTTTTCTTTCTTTTTATTAAGTTTCTTGATTTTTTTTTGTTTTATTTTTTTTTCAGAAAAACAGAATGTTATTTTGTTTCTTTATAAATGTACAGCTATAAAATTGTATATTTTTAAAAATTGTGAGACTGTAAAACAGTGTTCGCTAGAAATAAAGAACGCTTTATAGATTTATACGGGATGAGAATTCATTGGTAGAAGAGTGATTTATAAATGATTAAATAAATATAAAAACAGAGGACACAGTATTGAATAAAAAAAAATAAATGCTCACATTTTACCCCCAGCAGCCAAAACATTAAAGCCACCGCCGTGTTTCTGCACTCACTGCTCGCTCTGTAGTTCTGTTCTTCTGAATACGTCCCTTTATTAAAGCTATGATCTGATCCACTCTACACCAGCACCACACACACTCACACACCACCACCACGTCAGTGTCACTGCAGCGCTGAGAATGATCCACCACATCACACCTGCTCTGTGGGGGACCTGAGCGCTGAGGAACAGGGGGAGAGGGGGGTAACAAAGTATGCAGAGCAACTAATGACCCACAGTGTGACCAGAGTGGACAGTGAGGGGACAGTGAGGGGTCAGTGCAGAAACAAGGAGGTGGCTCTAATATTTTGGCTGATGGTTGAATGTAGGGTTGCTGTTAGTTTGGAAAAATAAGTACAACACACTTCATTAATCAGAGCAACATTAACGAGTAAACCTTTAAAAAAATATACACTTTGTTTTAAAAAAATGATCACAGTTTTGTTCAAACTTCAAACTCGAGTTTCCCAGCTGTCAGTTACATGTTATAGATGTTTTATTATTAACATTATTATTATATTAATAATGGTTTAATGTTATTATAATGTGTCTTTTTATTAAATGATGTGTTGTGAATATCTCTGTGAAGGACTGGCGCCCCCTCCTGGGTGTGTTCCTGCCTTGCCCCCAGTGATTCTGGGTAGACTCCGGACCCACCGCCACCCTGAACTGGATAAGGGTTACAGACAGTGAATGAATGAATGAATGAATGAGGAATATCACAGCGGCTCAAACACACTGAGGAAAACACACAAAACCATAACAAAACCGATACATTATTCCCTTATTATTTTACAATATTACCACAACATTCCGCAGCTGCTCGGGAAAACGTGAAGCGAAAGGTGTACAGTGAGTCGGTCCGAGAACTCCCACTCGTTCCCGCTCCCCTCATTCCGGAAGCGTGGGAATGATCGGAACACATTCCCCGGGGGTTTAGTGAGGGATGATGATTGTTGGGAGAATGTTATTAACTTAGCACAGGCTAAAAATATGAAGCAATTGTGACATCATAGCCCCTCTGTTAACCCCACCCCTTATCAACCCCACTCCACACCTACCCTGGCCCCTCCCCTTATTGACTAAACCCCACTGACCACCGCCCTTATGAATCCTACACCATACAGAGACAGACTAGCCCCGCCCCTCATTGGTCCCACCCCATATATATACACTGGCCTCACCCTCTTATCAACCACACCATTTACATATGTGAACCCCGCCCCTATCAACCCCTCCCCCAGCCCACCCGCCACACACACATACACACACACACACACACACACTGGCCTCGCCCCTTTTGCTTTCTCGTGTTAAAAAAGCTGGAGTTCCTTTGTGATGTATAAAGGGTTCTGGAAGTTCTAGATGTCAGGGAAGATCTGGGTGTCCTCTGGTCTCTGGGAGTTCTAGATGTTCTGCATATTTCACCCATTCTGATGGTTCTCAAGGTTATGGAGTTCTAGATGTTTTTTTCTGTGGATGTTTTAGCAGTTCTGGACGCTCTGGATGTTCTCCTCGTTCTCGATGTTCTGAAGGTTCTGGATGTCTTGGATTTCGCCATTTCTCCCGTTCACAGACGGATCCTGAGCGGCCGAGTGACGGAGAAGAAACTCTTTAGCAAATAAGGGCACCACCTACACACAGATGGAGAGAGAGAGAGAGAGAGAGAGAGAGAGAGAGAGAGAGAGAGAGAGAGAAGTGTGAGAGAGTGAAGTGAGAGTGTGTGATGAGGAGAGAAAGGAATAGAGACAGGGAAAGTGAGACAGAGAGAGAGAGAGAGAGCAATAGAGAGTGTGATGGGAAAAGAAAGGGAGAGAGATGAAGAGAAAGTGAAATGGAGAGAAACAGAAAGTGTGTGTGTGACAGAGAGAGGTAAAGAGAGGGAGAGAAATGGATAGAGTGTGGAAGACAGACGTGGAGGAAGAGAGCAGAGAATGAAGAGGAAATGGAAGATAGAAGGGGAAGGATAGATGTAACAGAGAGACGTAGGGATGAAGGGAAATGTAGATATGGAGTGAAAGATGTAAATAGAGAGTGAGGGAAGTATGGGGTGAGAGAGAGATGACTTCAGTTCTAGCAGAATTACTGTGTTATGGCTCCCTCTAGCGGACACTGAAGGATCTGCTTTATAAACAACTCCCTGGGCTGTGTTCCAGTTACTGCCATAAAGCCCTCGCTGAAGTGTGCACTTCTGTGACCCAAAGGACACACAACAACGTGAAAGGAGAGGGATAGCCATAAAATTCATTCATTCACTCACACTCACTCAGTCACTCACACTCACTCAGTCACTCACCCAGTCACTCACGCTCACTCAGTCACTCTCACACTCACTCAGTCACTCACACTTACACACTCACTCAACCAGTCACTCACTCACTCACTCACTCACCCAGTCACTCACATACTCACTCACTCACCCAGTCACACACTCTCCCAGTCACTCACACTCATTCACTCACTCACCTAGTCTCTCACACACTCACTCGGTCACTCACCCTCACTCCTCACCCAGTCACTCACTCACTCACATTCAAACACTCACTCACCCAGTCACTCACTCACTCACTCACACACACACACACAAACACACACCTGTGGACAGTTTCACCTGTTGACATGTGTTATACAGTGGGAGGAAACCCACACGGACACAGAGAGAACACACGCCTTCTTCACAGACAGTGCCCCGAGGCTCTAGAGTGGCTATATTTGGAGGATTCCTATTGGTCAGGTGTTGGGAGGTTTCTCGGTGGTTTCTCGGCTGAGGAGTTGACGTAGGATCACAGGATCAGGGAGAACTCTCCGGATCTCTCTCCTCTGTCTCTCACACTCTGCTCTGTTTCTCACACGCACCTGAGTCTCTGTGTCTCTCACCTGACTCAGCCGAGGTGAGAGAGTCTCCCGTTGAGCTCGGAGGTGTGTGTGTGTGTGTGAGAGAGAAAGAGAGAGAGAGAGAACATTGAGGTGTAAAAGTGGATTCTCCTGAGCTCAGACTGAGAAAGCAGACACTCGGAGACGCCCTACCTGCTCCTCCTCCTCCTCCACTCTTAAAAATAATGGTTCTACAAGGGTTCTTTAATAAGGAAATGGTTCTGTATCGAACCCTGAACACTTGAAGAACCTTGTGCAGGTTTAAAGGGTTCTGCACAGTGAAGGGGTTCTTCAGACTGATGGAGAATGTGCTGTAGATGGTTCTATACGGCACCTTTTGGAGAAGGGTTCTATACGGCACCAAAAGGGTTCATCTATTGTTACAGTCTCTATCTTGTTACAGTAGAGGAACCATTTTTGGTGCCGCATAGAACCATCTACAACACATTCTCCATCAGTCTGAAGAACCCTTCCCTGTGCAGAACCCTTTAATCAGGCAGAAGGTTCTACAAGTGTTCAGGGTTCTATATAGAACCAATTTGTTTAATAAAGAACCCTTGAAGAACCAT
>NC_089804.1:60255542-60290907 GCF_029633855.1 Hoplias malabaricus | reverse complement strand
TTTGGAAATAATTCACAAGGAAATAAAAACAGGAAAATGCTCTGTGTGTGTGTTTCTGGGCTGTGTCCGACTTGAGGCGCGGTCACTTTTAGGCGACTGTTCTCTGCTGTTCTCCACTGTTCTCTCTCTGTTCTGGAGCTCCACAGATGGCTCTAGAACCACAGTTTGAAACACTCAGACTAACAGACAGAACTCATTTCCACGTGTATATCATATCTCACTCTGATCTGACTCTGGAGCTGAATTCAGGCACAGCGCCCCCCGCTGGTGGTGGCATATCCTGGGGGGAATGTAGGAGGGCGGGCTGAGGGTTTTATTCCCCTCTTGTGAACGTTTCTCACTGGTGACGGTGGTCTCAGGCTCATGTGCAGCGTCTCACGGTCTTTGAGGCTTTTCTTTAGAGATTACTCTTACTGTTTCTGCATCGTGTTTGAATTCACTCGTTACAACAATGTCTATAGACTTTTGGACACTCAGCGCACTGGTTTAATCGGTCCAGTTTCTCTCTCTTTGTCCCTGTCCCTCATCCTCCTTCTCGTCCTCCTTCTCTTTCTCAGCGTGTCGTCATATTTCCCAGAGCTCTCCAGCTGCGCCCGGGTATTTATAGCCCCTGTGGGTTCGGTCTGGATTGCTCTGAAGGTGGAGGAGCTGATGGTGATGCAGCGCAGGTGAAGAGTAAACCACTCCATCTTTAAACACATTTCAGATCATCGTTATTTATGTTGGAGGACATTTGTAAACAAGTTCAAACGGGGACATCACAGCAGCACCACACTGACATAATATTAAATTAGATCAGACAAGATGAGATAAGACTAAATTAGATGAAGAAACATGAGACACAAAACGATGAGGAAACACTGTAAAATAAAAACAAAAATGAAAGATGAGGCAAGTCCTTGTTCTGACGGTCAGGGCCCAGCTTCTGAATCTGTTACTTCACACGGTTCATACCTTCTTCTGTTGTTGTTGTTGTTGTTGTTGTTTACAAGCCCTCTATCATTAAGGTTAACTTACTGAGACGTGTTACTGATGGCAGGTCAATCAGGACGTTAGCTGTCTGATCCACTCTACACCAGCACAACACACACTAACACACCACCTCCACAGTGTCACAGCTGCGTCTGATCCACACGTACCAGCACAACACACACTGACTGGTCCCTCTTTTTAATTAAATGCATTTTCTAAGATTATTTATAGCCTAATTGGACAAGAATTGTAAATCCTGATTTACTGCTTGGTTTCGTGTGTGTGTGTGTGTGTGTGTGTGTGTGTGTGTGTGAAGGACGAGCTTTGAAGTGAAAGGTCAGTTGAGGGCACAGTCCACAGTAATTCACACAGTGGACACCTGCTGAAATGAAGCACATTTATGAAAGGGTTTCTCTCTGGTTTGTTTACCGTTCAGAAGCTCTGCGTCGTTTAAGGTGGAGCGGTGTGTGTGAGTAAGAAGCGACAGAAATAGAGCAACATCCTCATCTCGTTTGGTGCTTTTCAGCGTTTGAAGTCTCTCTGTTGTCTGAAAACCTCCAGATGGTTGTTCCCTAGGGCCCTCCAGAGAACACTGTTCCACTGTTCACACACTCTTCTGGTTGTCTCTTGGTATTGAGCATGGTGTTATTAGGCTCAGGTTGTTCCAGGGCACCCCAGCGTCCCATGTCATGATATTGTCAAAGAGTGAGAAGAGAGAGAAAAAAACACACACACACACACACACACACACACACAATATATATATATATATATATATAAGAGAGAGAGAGAGAGAGAGAGAGGTGTGGTCCGAGGGGGGATGGTAAATGGGGGGATGGTGATAAAAACTGCTGTGTGCAGCAGGAGTCAGTGGGTTGCCATAGCGACTGGAGACAAGGGAGCGGTATCCATACACCTTACACACAAACCCACACATACAGACACTTTCATACAGACTTACACACTTACAGCGATAGACATGCGCACAGTCTCAAAGACCCTCACAAATACAGACTCATTATACACGCAGACACACACACACACACACTTTAATTACACGCAGTGCACATTGGTGACATCAGTGTTAATAATCTCACTGATTAACATCTTCATTTTTAATATTCTTCATATTAACACTTACTCTCTCTCTCTCTCTCTCTGTCTCTGTCTTTCTCTGTCTCTCTCTCTCTCTCTCTCTGTCTCTCTCTCTCTCTGTCTTTCTCTGTCTCTCTCTCTCTCTGTCTCTGTCTTTCTCTGTCTCTCTGTCTCTCTCTCTCTCTCTCTCTCTCTCTCTCTCTCTCTCTCTGTCTCTGTCTTTCTCTGTCTCTCTCTCTCTCTCTCTCTCTCTCCCTCTCTCTCTTTCTCTGTCTCTCTCTCTGTCTCTCTCTCTCTCTCTCTCTCTCTCTCTCTCTCTCTCTCTCTCTCTCTCTCTGTCTCTGTCTTTCTCTGTCTCTCTCTCTCTCTCTCTGTCTCTCTCTCTCTCTCTGTGTCTCTCTCTCTCTCTCTCTCTCTCTCTCTGTCTCTCTCTGCTCTCTCTCTGTCTCTCTCTCTGTCTCTGTCTTTCTCTGTCTCTCTCTCTCTCTCTCTCTCTCTCTCTCTCTCTCTCTCTCTCTCTCTCTCTCTCTCCCTCTCTCTATCTCTCTCTCTCTCTCCCCTCTCTCTTTCTCTGTCTCTCTCTCTCTCTCTCTCTCTCTCTATCTGTCTCTGTCTTTCTCTGTCTCTCTCTCTCTGTCTCTCTCTCTCTCTCTCTCTCTCTCTCTCTCTCTGTCTCTGTCTTTCTCTGTCTCTCTCTCTGTCTCTGTCTTCTCTGTCTCTCTCTCTCTCTCTCTCTCTCTCTGTCTCTCTCTCTCTCTCTCTCTCTCTCTCTCTCTCTCTCTCTCTCTCTGTCTCTGTCTTTCTCTGTCTCTCTCTCTCTCTCTCTCTCTCTCTCTCTCTCTGTCTCTGTCTTTCTCTGTCTCTCTCTCTCTCTCTCTCTGTCTCTCTCTCTCTCTGTCTTTCTCTGTCTCTCTCTCTCTCTGTCTCTGTCTTTCTCTGTCTCTCTGTCTCTCTCTCTCTCTCTCTCTCTCTCTCTCTCTCTCTCTCTGTCTCTGTCTTTCTCTGTCTCTCTCTCTCTCTCTCTCTCTCTCTCTCCCTCTCTCTCTTTCTCTGTCTCTCTCTCTGTCTCTCTCTCTCTCTCTCTCTCTCTCTCTCTCTCTCTCTCTCTCTCTCTCTCTCTCTGTCTCTGTCTTTCTCTGTCTCTCTCTCTCTCTCTCTGTCTCTCTCTCTCTCTCTGTCTCTCTCTCTCTCTCTCTCTCTCTCTCTCTCTGTCTCTCTCTCTCTCTCTCTGTCTCTCTCTCTGTCTCTGTCTTTCTCTGTCTCTCTCTCTCTCTCTCTCTCTCTCTCTCTCTCTCTCTCTCTCTCTCTCTCTCTCTCTCTCTCTCTCCCTCTCTCTATCTCTCTCTCTCTCTCCCTCTCTCTCTTTCTCTGTCTCTCTCTCTCTCTCTCTCTCTCTCTATCTGTCTCTGTCTTTCTCTGTCTCTCTCTCTCTGTCTCTCTCTCTCTCTCTCTCTCTCTCTCTCTCTCTCTGTCTCTGTCTTTCTCTGTCTCTCTCTCTGTCTCTGTCTTTCTCTGTCTCTCTCTCTCCTCTCTCTCTCTCTCTCTCTCTCTCTCTCTGTCTCTCTCTCTCTCTCTCTCTCTCTCTCTCTCTCTCTCTGTCTCTGTCTTTCTCTGTCTCTCTCTCTCTCTCTCTCTCTGTCTCTCTCTCTCTCTCGTCTCTGTCTCTCTGTCTTTCTCTGTCTCTCTCTCTCTCTCTCTCTCTCTCTCTCTCTCTCTCTCTCTCTCTCTCACACACACACACACACACACACATGTTAGTGTACTGTGCAGTGCTGGGCGTGAGTCTGATGAGGTTAAAGTGGTGTCGTGGTCAGAGAAGTGTGTTCAGTAAACTCACGGGTCTCAGTCGTCGCTGCTCTGTTCGTTAACAGTGCATTATTTTAATTAACTCTTTAACTGAGAAATAAAACATAAACCGTGAAAACATTCCTCTTTTCCAGCTCTTTCCTGATAATATCTGGCTCGGAATGATCAGATTCCCGTCGTATTCCGAGTGAAGCGATGCTTGTCTGTAATTGCCGTGTTTTAATGCGGTGGGTTTATGCAAATCTCATGCACTTCAGTGAAAACTGCTCGTTTGAAGTGGTCTACTTAATGAAACTGATTATTCTGATCCTCTCTCAGTTCCGTTATCACATATCAACATCATTAAAGGTGCAGTCAGTCATCTGTAAATAGATAATAAGAAAAAGAGAAAGACAAATGAAAAAGAGACCATAAAGATTATTTATAACAACAACAATTATTAAAATAATAATTCATTCAATTCATCGTCTGTAACTGTTCCCAGTGGGTCTTCAGTCTCTTAGGAATCACTGGCCACAGGTGGGAAAACACCCAGAAGGGGCGCCAGTCCCTCACAGGGGAATAATAATAATAATAATAATAATAATAATAATAATAATAATAATATTTTTGTGCTTTTCAAGGACCCACAGGTTACAGACAGAGCACCAAACTAAGAACTTGAAAAAACACAGATTAGCGCAGGAGCAGTGAAAGCAGGCCACTAGGTGTCAGTGTAACCACTGTGACATTGTGTGACAGACTGCACCTTTAATTCCTGTTCTGTGATGTGGATTAGTTGATGCTGTTTAAGGAAAGGTCTCACCTCCGTCTGGAACAGGAAGGTAAAGTTCATTCAGCTGCTCAGAGGAAGAGTAGAAGAAGGAAACTCAGTTTATCAGAATTTCAGGATGATCGTAAATTCACTATAAACCAGAGAGAGAGAGAGAGAGAGAGAGAACAGAGAGAGAGAGAGAGAACGAACAGCGAGAGAGAGAGAGAGAGAGAGAGAGAGAGAACAGAGAGAGAGAGAGAGAGAGAGAACGAACACACAGAAGAGAGAGAGAGAACAGAGAGAGAGAGAGAGAGAGAGAGAGAGAACAGAGAGAGAGAGAGAGAGAGAGAGAGAACGAACAGCGAGAGAGAGAGAGAGAGAGGAGAGAGAGAGAGAGAGAACAGAGAGAGAGAGAGACAGAATGAACAGCGAGAGAGAGAAAGAGAGAGAGAGAACGAACACAGAGAGAGAGAGAGAGAGAGAGAACAGAGAGAGAGAGAACGAACACAGAGAGAGAGAGAGAGAAAGAGTGAGAGAGAGAGAACAGAGAGAGAGAACAGAGAGAGAGAGAGAGAATGAACAGCGAAAGAGAGAGAGAGAGAGAAAGAGTGAGAGAGAACGAACACAGAGAGAGAGAGAGAAACACAGAGAGAGAGTGAGAGAGAGAGAACAGAGAGAGAGAGAGAGAGAGAGAGAGAACGAACACAGAGAGAGAGAGAGAGAGAGAGAGAGAGAAAGAGTGAGAGAGAGAGAACAGAGAGAAGAGAGAGAGAGAGAGAGAAAGAGTGAGAGAGAGAGAACAGAGAGAGAGAGAGAACAGAGAGAGAGAGAGAGAGAGAAAACACAGAGAGAGAGAGAGAGAGAGAGAGAGGGAGAGCAAGCAGTTTACAGGAATTAAACTGGGGGTCAGTGATGTGTTAATGTGATTCTCTTCTTCCTGGAAGTGTCCAGACTTTCACTGGAGCTGAGAAGCAGTGACCCCTTCGTTCCCACCAGTTAGGGGGGGAGGCGCTGTGGGGCTGAGATCCAGCGTGGGTGTGTCTCCCAGAGCCAGATATATATTCATAGAGTCAGGATACAGTTCCAGAACAGCTTAAAGCCACGTTCATGATTGTAATCAAAAACCCTGTGTATAAAGCTCTGAGTGTGTCTCCTCTCCATGTGCTGCTCTGCAGTCGGTTTGCTCTGGAAACTGCTCTAATGTGTTTACGAAGCCCCAGTGTCTGTAAATGGGTAAAAAAACAAAGTGTCTGGGTCCGGTGCTAGCTTTCTCTCTCTCTGCTCACGGCAGAGAAACGCCATCTGGAGGTTTTTAGACAACGGAGAGACTCCAAACGCTGAAAAGCACCAACCGAGATGAGGATGTTGCTCTATTCCTGCTCCATAGGGGGTCACACTGACTTATTTCTGCTGTTGCAGTTACATTACTTAAGGTGGAACTGACTCTAAATTCAGGAGAGCGCTAACTGCATGAAAGTAAACACAGAGGGAAAGTGCTACAAAACTAAACAGCTCGAGTTACACATGAGTCTTCTGTGAGAATTCAAACAGTGAATAAACACTTACAGACAATTTACACTTCAGACACCAACAAGATACAGTCGCTTCTTACTCACACACACCACTCCACCTTAAACGATACAGTCACTTCTTACTCACACACACCGCTCCACCTTAAAAGATACAGTCGCTTCTTACTCACACACACCGCTCCACTTAAAAGATACAGTCGCTTCTTACTCACACACACCGCTCCACCTTAAAAGATACAGTCGCTTCTTACTCACACACACCGCTCCACCTTAAAAGATACAGTCGCTTCTTACTCACACACACCACTCCACCTTAAAAGATACAGTCACTTCTTACTCACACACACACACCGCTCCACCTTAAAAGATACAGTTGCTTCTTACTCACACACACCACTCCACCGCTCCTCTTTCTGGAGCTTCTTCATCTTGACTTGCCCATGGTTCCTGCTGAAGAACCCACTGTGCTTTTGTGGCTTTATGGATCCCAACAGCGGACAAGTCATGACTGAAGTGTCCTTGAGCAAGGCACCTAACCCCCAACTTATTATTATTATTATATTAACAAATGTTCATACATAAAAATTATATTAGATCATTTCATATACATTAACAACAACATTAACAATCTATCATTAGAGTGTGAGACAAATACAGGAGTCTGAAATAATCAGACAGCTCCATACATTAAACACAGGACACCAGTAAAGCTCAGCACTTATGTTTTAACACTTTACTGGATATGTAATTAAATATGGTAATGAAATGGAGATGAGGCTGTGTTTCAGACCTCTCAGACCAATAATATGCTTTCACTCAGATCTCATTGCTCCCCGGGGCTTGGTTTCCTTCGTTCGATTTCAGAAAGTTGGCAACTCTAGATGTGATGGGAGCATAGGCGAAAAGAGCAGGAGGTGCTTCGTAAATCACCCCCCCACATCCCCACCCTTCAGGCCCAGGCCCAGCCAAAGGTCCATTTCTAGCTACTGATGTGAACTGCAGTAAAATCAGGAGCCTGTGCTCTGTTCATTTTCCTGAGGTTTTCTGAACTCTGAACTCGACTGTACTTTGTAAACACAAACACATTTACCATCTGACGCCTGCAGCTTGCTCCAGACAAATGCCTCATCACCTTGAAAAAGCTGTGTGTGTGTGTGTGTGTGTGTGTGTGTGTCACACTCATGCCTTAAAAAGAGCCTCTAAATCCCCACAGACCCTTTCCCTGATCACTCAATAACCAGCGCATGACGCAGTGACCCTAAATGAGCCGCGACAACAAAAGAAATGTATGAGTAGTTCTCTCTGTCTCTCTCTTTCTCCACCCTCACTCCCTCTCTCCACACCTCTCTTTATTACATCTATGTCTTGATGTCACCCTCTTTCTCTGGCTCTGTTCCTTTCTCTCTCTTAATGATGATGATGAAGGAGACTCTACACCATTCTTGAGTTGTTAATAGAAAGGTTTATTACAAAGAACAGCACCAAAGCCAAGGACCATGGGCTGCATCCAATGTTCAGTCCACAACTCTCCGTTTATACAGGTTATGTTCTTTCTGTATGAGGTAACAGTATGCGGTTCTGGGACTAAGAAAGAGAAAGTGTACGGGGGCTGTCCTCTCACTTCCAGGAAAGAAGCTTAACAAATGGAAACAGAAACCATATATAGACATTCAGAACAATAAGTCATTCCTACGTGCTGCACACACTCGATTACAAATGCGTATGTGAACAATACAATACACTTCAGACTGTATCAGGAATAAAGGTATAACAGCTGTTCTCCGTTAGGTTTAACGCTACACATAAGCCACCTTTCTTAGTTCAAACTGGTCTCTGCCCGGGACTCACATCCTCTCCATCTCCTCTTCATCTCTTCATTTCTCCATCTCCTCTTCATCTCCTCCTTTCTCCATCTCCTTCTTTCTCCTCCTTTCTCCATCTCCTTCTTTCTCCTCCTCTCCATCTCCTCCTTTCTCCATCTCGTTCTTTCTCCTCCTCTCTTCATCTCCTCCTTTCTTCATCTCTTCTCTATCTCCTCTCCATCTCCTTCTTTCTCCATCTCCTCTCCATCTCCTCCTCTCTCCATCTCCTCATCATATCCTCCTTTCTCTATCTCCCCTCCATCTCCTCCTTTATCCATCTCCTCTCTCATTTTCTCCTTTCTTCAACTTCTCTACTCTGTCTCCTCCTTTGTCCATCTCCTGTGTTTAGGTTCTGATTTGTATTATGTGTGTGCTTGTGTGAGTTTTATATGAATGTGTGTACATGTTACAGTTCTGTGTGTGTGTGTGTGTGTGTGTGTGTGTGTGTGTGTGCGCGCATGTGGTCGCGTTTTCTCACTCGTCCCTGTGAGGGAGTGTCCCGTTGTCATGGAAACAGAATCATGAAATTTTCTCGCGAGTGATTCATCTCCCTGATTATATTTCCGGTTCTTTGTGAGTGTGTGTGTGTGTGTGTGTGTGTGTGTGTGTGTGTGTGTGTGTGTGTGTGTGTGTGTGTGTGTGTGCGTGTGTGTCTCCACACTCTCTGCTGAATGAACACAGCTATTGTCCTGTTGTTACGGGGAGGTCGTGGGGAGTAAGGACAGTGGACAGAGACAGGAGTCAGACTCGTGGTCAGTGGTCAGTTCTGCTCAGTGTCTCTGCTGAGTCTCTGAGGTCAAACGCCTAGAGGTCCTCCGACCCAGTGTCACCCCCGGAAGCGGTGGGACGAATGGGCACCGGGTGGGGGGTGTGGGCGAGTTGTGTGTGTCCTACAACTACAACTTCAAGCAGTTCTTTCCAGCACAGAGTGCCACAGCCTGGAGGAGGGAACTGTTTGTGCTGGAGTCTGGTTCCTATTCACAGCTCCTTGAGATTTCCATTCCACCTCAAATATTTCAGCAGTTTCATTGTGCTGTGCTTTTTAAGGTGAAACGACTAACTCCAGTAGGACACCTACTCTAACATTATCCAAACACTCAGTCAGTGTGATGTCAGTGCAACGTAATGTGTGACAGTGAAATGTCAGTGAGACGTCAGTGTGATGAGTGTGACGTCAGTGAGACATCAGTGTGATGAGTTTAATGTCGGTGTGACGTCAGTGTGATGAGTGTGACATCAGTGAGATGTCAGTGTGAAGTCTGTGTGATGTCAGTGTGATGAGTGAGACGTCAATGAGATGTCAGTGTGATGAGTGTGACGTCAGTGAGACATCAGTGTGATGAGTTTAATGTCGGTGTGACGTCAGTGTGATGAGTGTGACATCAGTGAGACGTCAGTGTGAAGTCTGTGTGATGTCAGTGTGATGAGTGAGACGTCAATGAGATGTCAGTGTGATGAGTGTGATGTCAGTGTGATGAGTGAGATATCAGTGAGACATCAGTGTGATGTCAGTGAGACGTCAGTGTGATGAGTGTGATGTCAGTGTGATGAATGACAGAATTGAGATTATTTTGAGATAAAAGATGAACCAAAGAAAGAATCAAATTTATTTATATAGCGCTTTTCACAACTGATGTTGTCACAAAGCAGCTTCACAGAATTCCAGTAAGACAAGATTTGACATGAAATGTAAAGACAAATGTAAAACCCTCAAGTGAGCAAGCCAGGGGCGACAGTGGCAAGGAAAAACTCCCCCAGCTGAGGAAGAAACCTTGGGAGGAACCAAGGCTCACAAGGGGTGACCCATCCTCCTCTGGTCAATCTACTGGTGATGATAGTTAGTAGTCCATGAGAACTTCAGTGTAGGGACAGCTTCAAGGCACTTGGTGGTTGCTGGAGCGTGGGCAGCTGGTCTGAAGCGTGGAGGAGGATCTCGACAGTCATCCATCAGTGTCCAGACAGACAGGTGGGCAGTCGTTTACTCGGAAAGATGTAAAGGGATGGAATTAGTTTTGAACTGTTTTGTGTTTGTAAAGTAGAAAATATGAAAATTTCCAGAGTGTGGCTAATGACTCCGGCAGATCTGACTATGACAGCATTAACTAAAAGGAGAGAACCAGGAGGACACACAGACACGGGAGCATCCTGAAACACTGGCATCCCTCCGCTCCACCGTCAACAAACCTGAGTGATCGCGAGAAGCGGCGGGACGACAGCACCAGCGTCTCAGTATACTATAATTCCCTGTGTCCATGGACCCCCCGGATCTGCCGCCTTTATCTATGGGGGAGCATTAGCTACCAAATGATAAACTAAACAAATGAGTTTTTACCCTACATTTGAAGATTGCGACTGTTTCTGAGTCCCGAACATTTTCTGGAAGATCATTCCAGAGTCTGGGGGCTTTATAAGAAAAGGCTCTTCCCCCAGCTGAGGCCTTCTGAATTCTGGGAACAACTAAAAATCCAGTATTCTGTGATCTGAGTGAACGTGGAGGCTCATAATAGGACATTGTATCTTGAAGATATTCAGGAGCAAGCCCATGTAGAGCTTTATATGTTAATAACAAAATTTTGTAGTCAATGCGGAATTTAACAGGCAGCCAATGAAGTGATGATAAAACTGGGCTGATATGTTCAAATTTTCTAGTTTTAGTGAGGACCCTAGCTGCAGCATTTTGAACTAGTTGAAGTTTTCTTAAATTGCTGCTGGTGCATCCTGACAGTAGTGCGTTACAGTAGTCAAGCCTTGAAGTAATAAAGGCATGTACTAATGTTTCTGCGTCCTGGAGGGATAAGGCATTTCTAATCTTAGCAATATTGCGAAGATGTAAAAAAGCTGTCCTAGTGATACTACCTATGTGTTGATCAAATGATAAATCCGGGTCAATTATGACACCAAGATTTTTTGCTGCTGAACCAGGTTTAACTGGAAAGTCAGCGAGATTTAAAATTAAATCTGATCATTTATTTCTTGTCACTTTTGGACCCAAAAGCAGGACCTCTGTTTTGTTGCTGTTTAGAAGGAGGAAGTTACGCAACATCCAGCCTTTCACGTCTTTTACACAGTCCTCTATTTTCTTTAATCTGTGTTTGTCATCGGGCTTGGCTGAAATATACAATTGTGTGTCGTCTGCGTAACAGTGAAAGTTAATGTCATGGTTTCTTATAACTGTGCCTAGCGGTAACATGTATAATGTAAATAATAATGGTCCTAAAATAGAGCCTTGTGGAATTCCAAATCTTACTTTAGAATAATTTGAATTTAGATTGTTTACTTTTACGAATTGATAACGTTCCGTTAAGTAAGATTTGAACCATAATAGGGCTGTCCCTGTGATTCCAACCATGTTTTCTAACCTTTCTATGAGAATATTGTGGTCTATTGTATCGAAGGCTGCGCTTAGGTCAAGAAGCACCAACAGGGATACGTGGCCTTGATCAGAGGCAAGAAGAAGATCATTTGTTATCTTGATTAGAGCTGTCTCTGTACTATGATGTTGCCTGAATCCAGATTGGAATTTTTCATATATATGATTCTTATGTAGATATGAACTAAGTTGTTGGGCCACAGCTCTTCTAAGATCTTAGACAGAAATGGCAAATTAGAAATAGGCCTGTAATTAGACAGTGTACTAGCATCAAGATTTGGTTTCTTGATCATATGTTTAATAACTGCTAGGTTAAAAGCTTTGGGTACATGGCCCAGACTAAGCGATGAGTTTACTATAGTTAAAAGAGGATCAATAATAGCTGGTAGTACTTCTTTGAGCAACTTTGTGGGAATTGCGTCAAGTGTGCAAGTTGTACAGTTTGCGGAGGTGATAATCTTCTCTAGTTCTAATTGTGGGAGTGGGTAAAAGGTTTCAAGTCTTTCTTTTACAGTTATATTATGTTTTATTTCATTCACATCAGGTGGCAGCCAGGATGGATTTGATCCTGTGGCTAGAGTTTGTTGTCTAATATTCTCAATTTTATTATTAAAAAAGTCCATAAAATCTTTACTGGTGAGAGTTGCTGGAATTAGTTGTTCAGAACCTGCTTGATTTTTTGTAATTCTAGAAAACACACTAAACAGTGCTCTCGGATTATTTTTATTATGGGAGATCAGCGAGGCCAGATATGCTGAGCGAGCTTTAGTGAGGGCATTTCTATACTCTATAAGGCTGTCCTTCCAGGCAGAATGAAACACTTCAAGCTTGGTTGATCGCCATTTCCGCTCTAGTTTTCGTAATGTTTGTTTTAAAGTACGGGTCTTATCGTTATACCATGGTGCGAGCTTTTTCTGTCTTATACTTTTATGTTTAAGTGGTGCTACCTTTTCTAAAGTAGATCGACAGGTATTTTCTAGGTAGTCAGTTAGTACATCTAGGTCCATTTGGTCTGATGGAGTTGGAACTGGGGTCGATAGTTCTGGTAGGTTTTCTATAAATTGTAGGGCGGTAGATGGTTTTATTATACGCCTTGTAGAATAGCGAGGGTTCTTACATATATTATGGATAAAACGTAGCTCATATGAAATTAAGTAATGATCGGAGATTGCTGAGGATTGCGGTAAGATATTAATTTTGTCAATGTTAAGACCTAGTGTCAGAACTAAGTCTAAAGTGTGGCTGCAGTAGTGTGTAGGCCCTGTTACATTTTGAGTAATACCAATAGAGTCTAAGATTGAGGTAAATGCCTTTTTTAGTGGGTCACTTTCCTTCTCGAAATGGATATTGAAATCTCCTACAATTATAACTTTATGATTGCACACCGCTAGGTTTGTAGCAAAATCGCTGAATTCTTTCAGAAATTCTAAGTAAGGCCCTGGTGGTCTGTAAATGTTGCATAAAGAAAGTGTGTTGGGGGCGGGGCTTCTGTCAACATCTGATGACTTTGTGTTAAATGGCATGTGAACCTCAAAGATGACTGTGTGTGTGTGTGTGTGTGTCCAGCTATTCCCCCTCATTAAATATTCACGAGCACCAGCTGTGCCACTGGGTAAAAATTGAGGGGGTGGTGGGGTAGAAGTGCATTAATCTTTGCCCCACCCCCTCACCCCAGCCCCTCCCCCTCTCTCCTGAGACGAAGGATGGGGAAGGAGACGTAGAGGAGAAAGACAGGAATAGATGAAGACATAAAAGTAGATGAATACCAGACAGGGAATGTACACAAACACACACACACACACACACACACACACACACACACACACACACACACACACTCATTAATGTATAATGGAGCTGTTGGTCTGATGAAGTGACCTTGACTTAAAGCCTGACTGAAAGCAGAACTGAAAAATAACTGACCACAGTAACACAGCACTGACCGATTAACTGACCATGTCTCACACCAAAGGTCAAAGCACTAAACAATGCTGTAAACAAGTAAACAATTACACCATCCCCTTGTTTATATCCCTGTGTTCAGCTTTAGAACTGCAGCTTCAAAGAGAGAGATCAAAGGGAGATGTCTGATCAAAAAAAAACAAAAAAAAAAAAAATCGTCTCTCAAAGTTGTCACTCAAAGGTTCTCAGAGTTCCTGAGATTTCATGGGGGTTCCTCAGAGTTTGCTCTTAGTATTTCAGTGTATTTCTCAGAGTTTCTCTGTTTTGAGAATGTCAGTGGTGTTTCTCTGATTTCTCAGTACGTCTCAGTGTTTCTGAAATTATTTGAAATATTTCTTTATATTTTTCTTTTGAGAATTTTGTGCTATGTCTTTTGGATATGTCTCAGTATTTTTGCATTTCTCAGTGTGTTTCTGTGTGTCAGTGTTTCTCTGTTTCTCAGTATTTCTCTGTGTGCCACTCAATATTTGTATTATGTCTCAATATTTGTCAGCTCGTCTCTGTGTCTGTTTTCCTGTGTCTCAGTATTTCTCAGTATGTCTCAATATTTGTCAGCTTGTCTCTGTGTCTGTTTTCCGGTGTCTCAGTATTTCTCAGTATGTCTCATTATGTCTCAGTGTTTCTCTTTTGTCTGTTGTGTGATTGTAACCCTGACCCTCCTCCCACTCTCACTTTTTACTCCAGTCACTTCCTCTCCGCTTTATTTCCATACTAATCCCTCTTTCCTCTCTCCTCCCCCGCTATCTGTCCATCTAAGGCCAATTTACTGCCCCCCGCCCAGCTGTCTGTCTCCTGCCACACACACACACACACACACACACATCCTCAAACGTCTAGAACCTTCACTGACACTTCACTGAGTGCATGTATATGTGTGTGTATGTATTTATGGGAGTGTGTGCGTATTTATTGCTTTGTGGGGTCAAAATACCACCAGGATACAATTTCTCCAAAAAGTGCAGCTTTTATTTTGAAAAACTGACTGAAGAGAAGCTTATCGTTTGAGTTCTGGGTTTGGTTTGGGTATTGACCTTGTCGGGACCAAAACCCAGGCCTGTGTGTGTGTGTGTGTGTTGGGGGGGGGGGGGGGGGGGTCTCACACCACTCTAGACCACACTTGGCATTGAGCAAGGACAATTCAGTCAGAGAGGGAAAACTGGGGGAGATTTAAGAGATTTATCACAAACAGAGGCACGCACCACACACACACACACAGAGAGTCATAAACAGAGACAGACTACACGTGCACACACACACAGCGTGGTGTATCTTCAGGCTTTTGTGTTTGTAAACACTTCCCACAGCGCTGTTCCTGTCAGCTTCTCTTTATTTGTTTATTTAAGGTGGAATTGTGCCTTGCAGGTGACACACACCCCTAAGGACAGTGACAGATGTGCGTGTGTGTGTGTGTGTGTGTGTGTGTGTGTGTGTGTGTGTGTGTGTGTGTGTGTGAGGAATCCCCTAAGGCAGAGAGAGTCAGGTGATTTCAGAGTGAGGCAGAGGGTGGAAAACACCTCGTCTTTATTCAGGCTTATCACACACAGCCCAGAAATGTGTGTGTGTGTGTGTGTGTGTGTGTGTGTGTTCACTAAAGCATGACTTCATCATCTCCACTCTGCTGAACATAGAGATCTAACACACACACACACGGAGTAAATCTTTTATGGCATTGATTAATAGTCATGTGGTCCGTGTATTTATTGCTTTGTGGGGACCCTAGGCATTGAAAATGAGTAAAATCTCTTCAGATTAAATAGGACGCTCCCGAGCAGCTGCACATGAGTCTGAGCGTGGGCTGCAGAGATATAATTCCTCCCTGCGCTGGTTTGTGGAGCAATGGAACTGTGCTCATGTCCAAAATGAATCTTCTATTATCAGTACCTGACCTCACTAGTGTTTAAAAGGTCGAATGCCATCAAATGGTCACAGCAATGTTGAGATATTGAGTGTAAATCCCTGACAGAGGAGTAGAGACTTATGGCAGTGAAGAGGAACACACTCCTGATTAATGCCTGTGAGTTCAGAAGGAGTAGATGCTGTAAAATTCCTGGCTACATCGTGTGTGTGTGTGTGTGTGTGTGTGTGTGTGTGTGTGTGTGTGTGTGTGTGTGAGGTCGAGAGGTGGTGAGTGACAACAATAGCCTCTTCAATGTGAAGAGAATCAACAACAACAGGGAACAGCATCAAGGGAGGGACTCAGGGGACTCAGGGTAATTACGAGTGTGTGTGTGTGTGTGTGTGTGTGTGTGTGTGTGTAATAAAGAGAGACACATCTGTCAGCTCCGCAGGACATGTCCAGCTCTCAGTCATTCATTAATAACACTGTAGTTCACTAACACACATTTACACACATTTCTCTCTCTCTCTCTCTCTCTCTCTCTCTCACTCTCTCTCTAACTTAGTCAACACACAGCAAACTGACTGGGGTCTTGTTTCACAGTGTGTGTGTTTGTGGGCTGCTGGTTCGGGCCTGGATGCTGCACACTAGTGCATGCGTTCACATTGACGTTAAGTAAGTGGATACTTAGCATGTGGTATATTCAATTAATCAACCAGCTTTAAAAGTCTGAGACGTAAACAACTTGATTAGCGATGGTTTAGCTAATCAGGACAGTGGACCGTGGAGGTGACTGGAACCAGACGTCCTCCTCTAAAAGCCCCTCACAGAAAGTGAGGACAGTAGACGGTGGGGGACAGTGGACAGTGGAGGTGAATGGAGCCAGACGTCCTCCTCTAAAAGCCCCTCACAGAAAGTGAGGACAGTGGACGGTGGGGGACACACGGCTGATCTTTAACTGTAGTTTGGAGCAGGTTGTGGTTTATCAATCCGTTCCTGTTAGACAGGGAGGTCCAGACTTTGTGTCTGCATGTCCCCCTCCACCTCGGGCTCGTCTGATTGGCTGATGGAGCGTCTGCTGGAGCCTTTATCTCTGAGGGGCCAGACCTGATTATCTGTGTTTGTTTTCCTGTGATTTAGATGATGAGATATGACTAATCTGCGAGGCTTGATGGAAAGGTCTGTTTCTATCGATTTGCACTTTAAAAACGACAGGACGGGGAGAGATGGAGAGAGTGAGGGAAGGAGGAAAGCGGAGGAGAAAGGAGAAAAAAGAGGACGGCTGCCTCTCTGGTCTATAAGAGCTATTAGTTTGTATTTAAAGTGGTTTTCAGAGAGGCTCCAAGCTGATCTCTTCTCATCTAATGGAGCTCTGTTGGCCTATTAATCAGTGTGTGTGTGTGTGTGTGTGTGTGTGTGTGTGTTCTCTATAAAATAATCCCTTTATTCTAATAGGAGTGGCCTTGTGATTCCTTGTACTGGCTGTAGGCTTTATGTGCTGGGTAGACTATAATGTATTAAAAGAACACACCGTCTACAGGATATTGCATTGTTCTGCACATTCAGCACATCCCCAGTTCACTCGCTGACTTTAACACAATGCAGTTATGTTTTATGTATAAGTCTTGTTTTTTTTCCCACTGAGTTCAATTTAACTGGATAAACAGTAACTGTGGATCCGCTGAGAGTGGAGCTGGGTTTACAGGGCTGTAGTGGAGGCTAAATGAGCCTAGAGACAGTTTACACCACTTTTTTAAAAATCTTAATTAGTGTAAAATTTCATTGATCTACACCTGAAATCACATCCATTTATTGTCATAAAAATAAACACCTCAGTATTGTCTAGATCTACACATACAAGTGTAAAGGTTCCTTTGTTTAACATTGTCTTTGGTCAACAGTTTAATTATTCCACCTTAAGATTCCACCTTAAATAAATCAAGGTAAACCTTAAGGTCTGCTGTAATCTGTCCAGTGAAATCGTAGCCTTTATTGTGTGTATCTTTAGTTTAACATCATAAACATAGCTTAGCTGCTCGCATTAGCACAAAAACGGCTAGCCTCTGCTAGGCTAACTGCCTCCATGACAACAGTGGAATAATATCAGGGGTGAAATATAATGAAAGTATATTCATGTTCATTAAAAGCAGGGCTGTAGGGGGCTAAACTCTCTCTGTGTGAGTCAGATACATCCTTTCCCCATCACAAGTACAGTGCTAAGCAGCGCAAGGCTTTATTAGCTAACATCACAGATCTGGAGGGTTATGGCCCTTTTCCACTGCATTTTCTCTACTCCATTCTACTCGTCTGTTCCCCTCCTCCACCAGGTGAATCAGGTCCTGGTTCTGGAAGCGGGTTCTTGTTTAGTGGCTCTTCTCTCGTGGTTCAGAGCGAGTCGAGTAGGGACTAAACCGTGGCTTGTAAACCTTGCAGAGCACTGATCGTCCAGAGAGAGTCGTCACTCTACGCCACGCAACGCAGACGACCAGCACCAACTCTCCATCTGTAAAATCTCCAGCTGCAGCAGAGATCACGTTTGTTTTTATCCGACTCACGACGGCAGCTCGTAAAATGACGCCGTGGTCTTTTGAAGAGGTTCAAACGCTCCTTGGATCGGTGGCCGACAAAAGAATCCAGCGAGAGCTGGACGCTGCAACAAGGAAGGAACAAACTCTACTGATCTGTCTGAACTGATGACGGAGCTGTGTTCAGTCCCAAACAACAACAACAACAACAACAACAACACACCGATACACCACGAGTAAACACCGCCACCATTGTTGTGGTTTCCAAAGCCCTCAGTTCCCCTTAGAGACGGGGTTAGAAACGACACCAGGTAGTTACATGAGTGGAAAGTGAATGAACTACCACAGAACAAATGGAGAGTAGAGTGCAGTTGGCACCATGCAATGGAAAAGCACCAGTTAAGATCTGGGATGTATACTTTACGTCCCTGGGGATTTATCCCTCAGAGTTGTTGGTAATATTTGTATTAGTGTGTTTTCCAGAATAAAAGTCTCTGTTAAAATCTGTTTAAGGAGATTAATAATGAGTTATATCCGGTACAGGACAGTAATCTGAGTGGTCCGATGGTGGACAAGCAGTGCTTTACAGTCAGTGGTGTGCCTATTTACTCCAGTGGACCCATATATGCTCACTGTCCAGAAATCAGTGTTCAGTAACATCCAGTTCATTTTGTTTCTTAAAATAATCCTGTCTTCTCTCTCTCTCTCTCTCTCTCTCTCTCTCTCTCTCTCTCTCAGAGAACGGGCGTGGTCCTGAGAATCCGACCTTCCTCATTTACACACGCGCACTCGTCCCTGAGCGCAGTAGTGAGTGTGTGCCTGTGTGTGTCTGTATGAGTGTGTGTGTTTGAGGTGTGTGTGAGCGTGGATGAGAAGAGCGTTTGATGGAAGAGTGAAAAATGCCTAAAGTGAAGTGTCAGCGAGCGGCCGCCAGGGGGCAGCCCTGTAGAGCGTCCTGTCTCCAGCTGCTGCTGTCCACGTATCTTCTGCTGCTCTCTCTGGGACAAAGCCGAGGAGCCATTAATATTCCCAAAGACTGTGAGTACTTCATCTTAGTGTCAATATTAATACGCACTTCCTGAAGTCCTGTGCACTTCCATCACAAATATATGATGCTGCAGAGAGTAATTCTTATTGCAACATTTCATGTGCACTGTGTAATAAAGGACAGGCTTTTCCTCAGGGGCAGAATATATAGTATATTTAAATTCACATGGAGGATATACTGAGCAGCGTCCTGCAGGGGGCGACCAAACGCAGGCAAGGCTCTTCACAGAGGTTCTTACTAGTGACTACATTGTTTATGTTATGTCAATCATTCTGTGATTGACCCCGCCCACTCAGCTCAGACCAGCAGCAGAGAGGGACACTGAAGCTGTACAACTCTATTAAACTCCTTCACTGTACAAATACTTATTCTGATATTTTCTGAAACACTGACGTCACAGAGTGTGTCTGTCTCTGTTTGAAACTCACACAGCTCCTCCCTCCCTCTACAGTGAACTACATCAGTCACAAACTACACTGTACAAACACAGCTCCTCGCTCCCTCTACAGTGAACTACATCAGTCATAAACTACACTGTACACACACAGCTCCTCGCTCCCTCTACAATGAACTACATCAGTCACAAACTACACTGTACACACACAGCTCCTCACTCCCTCTACAGTGAACTACATCAGTCACAAACTACACTGTACACACACAGCTCCTCACTCCCTCTACAGTGAACTGCATCAGTCACAAACTACACTGTACATACACAGCTCCTCGCTCCCTCTACAATAAACTACATCAGTCACAAACTACACTGTACACACACAGCTCCTCACTCCCTCTACAGTGAACTACATCAGTCACAAACTACACTGTACACGCAGAGCTCCTCTCTCCCTCTACAATGAACTATATCAGTCATAAACTACACTGTACACACACAGCTCCTCACTCCCTCTACAATGAACTACATCAGTCACAAACTACACTGTACACACACAGCTCCTCACTCCCTCTACAGTGAACTACATCAGTCACAAACTACACTGTACACACACAGCCCCTCACTCCCTCTACAATAAACAACATCAGTCACAAACTACACTGTACACACACAGCTCCTCGCTCCCTCTACAGTGAACTGCATCAGTCACAAACTACACTGTACACACACAGCTCCTCACTCCCTCTACAGTGAACTACATCAGTCACAAACTACACTGTACACACACAGCCCCTCACTCCCTCTACAATAAACTACATCAGTCATAAACTACACTGTACACACACAGCTCCTCACTCCCTCTACAATGAACTACATCAGTCACAAACTACACTGTACACACACAGCTCCTCACTCCCTCTACAGTGAACTACATCAGTCACAAACTACACTGTACACACACAGCCCCTCACTCCCTCTACAATAAACTACATCAGTCACAAACTACACTGTACACACACAGCTCCTCACTCCCTCTACAATAAACTACATCAGTCACAAACTACACTGTACACACACAGCTCCTCGCTCCCTCTACAGTGAACTGCATCAGTCACAAACTACACTGTACACACACAGCTCCTCACTCCCTCTACAGTGAACTACATCAGTCACAAACTACACTGTACACACACAGCTCCTCACTCCCTCTACAGTGAACTACATCAGTCATAAACTACACTGTACACACACAGCTCCTCGCTCCCTCTACAGTGAACTACATCAGTCACAAACTACACTGTACACGCAGAGCTCCTCGCTCCCTCTACAATGAACTACATCAGTCACAAACTACACTGTACACACACAGCTCCTCACTCCCTCTACAGTGAACTACATCAGTCACAAACTACACTGTACACACACAGCTCCTCACTCCCTCTACAGTGAACTGCATCAGTCACAAACTACACTGTACACACACAGCTCCTCACTCCCTCTACAGTGAACTACATCAGTCACAAACTACACTGTACACACACAGCTCCTCACTCCCTCTACAGTGAACTACATCAGTCATAAACTACACTGTACACACACAGCTCCTCGCTCCCTCTACAGTGAACTACATCAGTCACAAACTACACTGTACACGCAGAGCTCCTCGCTCCCTCTACAATGAACTACATCAGTCACAAACTACACTGTACACACACAGCTCCTCACTCCCTCTACAGTGAACTACATCAGTCACAAACTACACTGTACACACACAGCTCCTCACTCCCTCTACAGTGAACTACATCAGTCATAAACTACACTGTACACACACAGCTCCTCGCTCCCTCTACAGTGAACTACATCAGTCATAAACTACACTGTACACACACAGCTCCTCGCTCCCTCTACAGTGAACTACATCAGTCACAAACTACACTGTACACGCAGAGCTCCTCACTCCCTCTACAATGAACTACATCAGTCACAAACTACACTGTACACACACAGCTCCTCACTCCCTCTACAGTGAACTACATCAGTCACAAACTACACTGTACACACACAGCTCCTCACTCCCTCTACAGTGAACTACATCAGTCATAAACTACACTGTACACACATAGCTTCTCGTTCCCTCTACATTGAACTACATCAGTCACAAACTACACTGTACACACAGCTCCTCACTCCCTCTACATTGAACTACATCAGTCACAAACTACACTGTACACACATAGCTCCTCACTCCCTCTACAGTGAACTACATCAGTCACAAACTACACTGTGCACACACAGCTCCTCACTCCTTCTACAGTGAACTACATCAGTCACAAACTACACTGTACAAACATAGCTCCTCGTTCCCTCTACATTGAACTACATCAGTCACAAACTACACTGTACACATACAGCTCCTCGCTCCCTCAACAGTGAACTACATCAGTCACAAACTACACTGTACACACATAGCTCCTCACTCCCTCTACAGTGAACTACATCAGTCATAAACTACACTGTACACACACAGCTCCTCACTCCCTCTATAGTGAACTACATCAGTCATAAACTACACTGTACACACACAGCACCTCGCTCCCTCTACAGTGAACTACATCAGTCATAAACTACACTGTACACACACAGCTCCTCACTCCCTCTACAGTGAACTACATCAGTCATAAACTACACTGTACACACACAGCTCCTCACTCCCTCTACAGTGAACTACATCAGTCACAAACTACACTGTACACACACAGCTCCTCGCTCCCTCTACAGTGAACTACATCAGTCATAAACTACACTGTACACACAGCTCCTCACTCCCTCTATAGTGAACTACATCAGTCATAAACTACACTGTACACACACAGCACCTCGCTCCCTCTACAGTGAACTACATCAGTCATAAACTACACTGTACACACACTGCGGCTTTAAAGAGTGAATCATGGTCATTAATATTTAATGAAAAGTATCTTTAACTTTGTCTTTTCTCTCCCTCTGCGTTCCTCTGGACTAACAGATGTAATTGATGACCGTAAGTGTTCGGACTTCCTCTGTACCTTGTCTTTCTGGGACTGTTTATTTTCTGATGATGATTTTCTTTGTATTAAAGGTGCAATCATTCATTTTCACCAAGAACAAAAGTGTAAACAATGTTCATGAACACTATTATTTATTATTTCTACATTTTTACAAGACTCTATTTGCTTTGCAATGACTGAAATAATCACTGTATGCTCCACAGAGTGGGGTCTCCACATGGGAACCACCATGTTTAATTACCTCCAGACCTCTAGGTGTCAGGATAATGGCTGGTTTATAGTGTGGAGCAAACAGCTGATTGCGGTGTATAAATATATGCTGTTTTTAATGTTATTTATCATTCTGTAAATTAAATATTGTCTGTATTTGAACCTCATGCAGTCAAGCAGCCTCCAGTGATCACGTTTCAGACAGAGTCCTACACTGTCTTTTACCTGGATGACGTTATGCTGAAATGTGAAGCCATGGGAAACCCTTCCCCCACGTGCGTAACCCCTCCCCCATCATTATAGTAATTATTGAATTTAAGTTACATTCCCAGGAGAGAAGAGACGTAAACACTCTGTTAGAGACAAACCTAGTGTTCAATACTCGTTCACAGTGAGGGTGAATGGAACCAGATATTTCTAACTTTTATTTACATTTTTTGAGACTTTTATTCTGAATATTACAGCTTAACATAAACTACAGTGAAGGGGCAGAGTATGGGAGGGGCCTGGGAGCTCATGGGGGAGTGTCCAGCGTGCTCAGCGGACACAGCAGGCTGTTTTGGCGTTATTAAAGAGATTGTGTGACTGTTTTGTGGATGGCTCAGTTTTGTCACCCCGCCTCTGGTGATGTGAGAGTATATTTTAGAGCTGAAACATTTCAATGTCATAACACATATCAGAAGAAATACCTTGGATTTAATTGGTTTAACAGCATCATGTGACATTGTAGCTCACCTACTGGCTACTGCAGAGGCTCCGCCCTCGCTGTGTGTTTTCAGTGAGCAGCGCAGTGTGGAAACAGAGTGGAAACCAGAAGGATCCTGTAAAATCTGCACAGATGGATGAGGTTTTACTGTGAAGCACTGCATTAGAAATATAACTGAGTCCTGGTTTTACCTCCTCAGTGTTTACATTCAGCTCACAGTCTCTCAGATGATCTACATTTATCAGCGTTTCACTTCACAGAGAGGAATCCACTGGGAACCTGCTGAAGTTCAGCACAGTCAAAGCTTTCACACTCGCTATTAAACCAAGTGGCATCTGTGATGATGTATTCAGGGGGACGACAGCTGCGTTATTTACTAGGGACGTCTCCAGACAACGTGGTCTGAATTTACTGATCACTGGCCAAACAGGACGCTGCTGACAGAGAGTCTGCCCTGACTCAGAGGCTTTTATCAAATTAAACTCCTGCTATTAGTCCTCCTCCTCCTCCTCCTCGGAAAGCTTGGCTTGTGCTGCAGGTAGTGTTAGTGGGTCCAGCAGGGGGTGCTCTTCCTGTGTGGTTCCCAATGCCTGAGTGCAGTGAGGGGGACACTGTACTGAATAAACAGTGCCGTCTTTCAGATCAAAGGGATGACACCGATTTCTGTCTAAATCTGTGAATGGAAATGCGTTTTCACCAAAAACTGAGACAATAGGCATCTTCAGAAGAATGATTAATTTTCCAGGACAGACAGTAAAAAAAGGGAACAATCCCAGGAAAACAAGGACACGTGGCAACACTCGGCACCCTCCACTTTGGGATCCACTGATTTACATGAAGCACATCCTAAGTCTTGCTGATGTTACTGTGGTGATCCAGTGAGAAGAACTTCAGAAGCTTGTGAGAAAATGGCTGTATTCATAGGTGTAGTTTGAGGTGGAGGGGTGAGTGCACTGCACCCCCTACTGACCACAATGTATAGAGTGAAACTGAGAGGGGAGGAAAGGAACAATGGAGTAAACAGAGCCTTTAGATTGGTTGGAGACTATTGTGTAAAATAGAACGGTGTGATGACGTATAATAATAGCTTCAAACAGTGTGTTACTGCAGTGGATTAGAGAATGTTGCTCCTCCCACTGTTTAGTGCGGAGTTTGTGGGCGGAGTCAGTCATATAAAATAAAATCATGGTGCACACTGAAAAATAACTCCTCCCACTTTTGGACTGCTCCTGTTCTTAATGTTATGACTGTTAATGATGATGTTAATATCAGCCAAAAGATTAAGACCACTGCCAGGTGAAGTAACACAGAATGAATTCTGCTGCTCAAACAGAGCTTTTTGTTGTGATTCTCATCTCTCTTTAACCTTGGTCCTCATCCTTCCTTCCTCTAGCTACCGGTGGGTGAAGGATGGAGAGATCTTCAGGGAGGAGTCCCTCGGCCCCTACCACATCACCGCAAATGATGATGAGGATCTGAAGTCTTATCAGGGAAAGTATCGCTGTTATGCCTCCAACGAACTGGGGACGGCCATCTCAGACGTCATCGAGCTCATCACAGAGCGTGAGTCTCTCGTCTGCATTCAGACACTTTCTGATCACCTCACTGACCTTTAGTGACCGAAGGTTGTGTAGAGTGTCTGAAATCCATCTGGGGTTGGGGAAGAAACACTGTATAGACATAAGCATTGTGACACACCTCCTAATTATTGAATTCAGGTGTTTAATTCAGTTTCATTGTCACTGCTGAATATAATCAAGTCTGTAATCTAAAAGCTCATTCAATTCAAGTGTGATACTCTAAATAGGATGCCACCATTACACCAAATCAGTTTGAGATATTTCTTCCTTCCTAGATATTCCATGATCAACCATGAGTGGTGTTATTGAAAAATGGAAGCATTTAGGAACCACAGCAACTCGGCTACAAAGAGTCAGCCCACAGAATGTTACAGGGTACACTTGCAGAGTGCCTAAAAGTTGCTCACGCCCTAACTGCAGAGTTTCAAACCTCATCTGGCATCAACAACAGCACAAAAACTGTGCCAGGAGCTACATGGCATGGGCTTCCATGGCTGAGCAACTGAATGTGCACCATATATCACCAAGTACAATGCCAAGTGTTGGGTGGAATGATGTAAACACTTCCAACTTTGAGGGGGGAAAAATTCAGGGACAACACTTTTCTGCTCTAGCATAACTGTGCCCCTGTGCACAAACCAAGGTCAATAAAGGCATATTTGGCTGAGTTTGATGTGGAAAAACTTGAGGAATAGAACAGAGATTACCAGGTTCTCTCATCCAGTGTCTCATCAGTGTCTGACCTCACAAATACTCTTGTGTGAATGTGCACTATGTAATCTTTTTGAGGAGGATAGGGAACCACTCCCTTCCCTCCCCCTCTGAAAATGAATTACACCGGGGGACCCCCAACAAAAATCACAGCTACAAATTGTGTTCTTCCATAGGAAATGACTGGGCGCGTGTCACTTTGTGGCCTGCTAGTTTGAACAGGGGATTAGTCATCCCAATACTTTTGTCCATATAGTGAACTTTAATTTAGCAAAATTCAAAGCAATAAACTGAAATACATCCTTTTAATTTCACAGTAAAATGAGAGCAGGGACACTCCTGAAAGTTACCACTCTGGAGAGTTTGAGTTTAGATGAGTCTGGATTACTGGACGCTGTCATGTCTCATGATGTGTGTTCAAAAAAAACTGAGAGCATCTTCGGTGCCTGCTGACTCAGCCTCTGTTACCATGGCAACCGTCGCCAGGCAACAGGGGTATGATGACAGCATTCAGCAACACTGTAAAACATGACACAACATGTTTTCACACTCACTGTCAACTCTCTCAGCTCCACTGTCCACTCCGGTCACTTTGTAGTTCTACACTTACACACTGTAGTTCATCTGTTGCTCTGCATACTTTACCCCCCTTTCACCCTAGTCTTCGGCACTCAGGACCCCCACAGAGCAGGTGTGATGTGGTGGTGGATCATTCTCAGCGCTGCAGTGACACTGACGTGGTGGTGGTGTGTTAGTGTGTGTTGTGCTGGTGTAGAGTGGATCAGACACAGCAGTGCTGCTGGAGTTTTTAAACCCCTCAGTGTCTGGACTGAGATGCCCAAACCACTTCAACTGGCTCCTCTCGACGTGGAGGAGCAGCGGCTCCACTCCGAGTCTCTCCCGGATGTCCGAGCTCCTAACCCTGTCTCTAAGGAAGAGTCCAGACATCCTGCGGAGAAAACCCATTTCAGCCGCTTGTACCTGCGATATCATTCTTTCGGTCACTACCCAAAGCTCGTGACCATAGGTGAGGGTTTGGACGTAGATTGAACGGTAAATCGAGAGATTTGCTTTTCTGCTCAGCTCTCTCTTCACCACAACGGACCGGTACAGAGCCCGCATTACTGCTGACGCTGCACCAATCCGCCTGTCAATCTCACGCTCCATCTTTCCCTCACTCGTGAACAAGACCCCGAGGTATTTAAACTCCTCCACTTGAGGCAGGATCTCACTATCAGTTGGACTCTCTTCTCCAGTACCCCTGCATAGACCTTACCGGGGAGGCTGAGGAGTGTGATCCCCCTATAGTTGGAACACACCCTCCGATCCCCCTTTTTAAAAAGGGGAACCACCACCCCAGTCTGCCAGTCCAGAGGCACTGCCCCCGATGTCCACGTGATGTTGCAAAGACGTGTCAACCAGGACAGCCCCACAACATCCAGAGCCTTGAGGAACCCGGCGTGAACCTCATCCACCCCCAGCTGTGCTGGTGGGATTGAGAAGATCCTCGAAGTATTCCTTCCACCGTCTGGTGACGTCCCCAGTCGAGGTCAACAGTTCCCCACCCCCACCATATACAGTGTTGGTGGAAAACTGCTTTCCCCTCCTGAGTCGCCTGACGGGTTTGCCAGAAGCTTCTCGGAGCCGACCGAAAGTTGTTTTCCATGTTCTAACCGAACTCCTCCCACACCCGAGTTTTTGCCTCAGCGACTGCCGAGGCCGCGAGCCGCGAGCCGCTTGGCTCCTCGGTACCTGTCGGCTGCCTCCGGAGTCCCCTGAGCCAACCAGGCTCGATAGGACTCTTTCTTCAGCTTGACAGCCCCCCCTCACCCGGGGTGTCCACCACTGAGTGCGGGGATTGCCACCCTGACAGGCACCGACAACCTTGCAGCCACAGCTCCGTTCAGCCGCCTCAACAATGGAGGTCCGGAACATGGCCCACTCGGACTCAATGTCACCAGCCTCCCCCGGGATGCAGTCGAAGCTCTGCCGGATGTGGGAGATGAAGATCTTTCTGACTGGTTCCTCTGCCAAACGTTCCCAGCAAACCCTCAGCACATGTTTGGGCCTGCCAGGTCTGTCCGGCATCCTCCCCCGCCATCTGATCCAACTCACAACAAGGTGGTGATCAGTTGACAGCTCAGCGCCTCTCTTCACCCGAGTGTCCAGAACATATGGCCGCAGGTCAGATGATACGACTATAAAGTCGATCATCGAAATGCGGCCTAGGGTATCCTGATGCCAGGTGTACTTGTGGACACCCTTATGCTCGAACATGGTGTTCGTAATGGACAAACTGTGACGGGCACAGAAATCAAATAACTGAACACCACTCGGGTTCAGATCAGCGGGGCCGTTCCTCCCAATCACGCCCCTCCAAGTCTCACTTTCATTACCCACGTGAGCATTGAAGTCCCCCAGCAGAACAATGGAGTCCCCTGAATGAGTATTCTCCAGCACCCCCTCTAGGGTCCCCAAGAAGGCATGGTACTCTGAAATGCTGTTCGGTGCATAAGCACAAACAACAGTCAGAGCCCTTTCCCCAACCCGAAGGCGCAGGGAAATTACCCTCTCGTCCACTGGGGTAAACCACAATGTACAGGCGCTAAGCCGGGGGGCTATGAGTAAGCCCACACCTGCCTTACGCCTCTCACCCTGGGCAACTCCAGAGTGAAAGAGCATCCAGCGTCTCTCAAGGAGATTGGTTCCAGAGCCAATACTGTGTGTCGAGGTGAGCCCAACTATATCTAGCCGGTACCTCTCAACCTCGCGCACCAGCTCAGGCTCTTTTCCCACCAGAGAGGTTACGTTCCATGTTCCAAAAGCCAGTTTCAGTAACCGAGGATCAGAACGCCAGGGCCCCCGACCCCAACCGCCACCCGATCCACAATGCACCAGACCCGGATTACTACCTCTCCCACAGGTGGTGGGCCCATGGGAGAGTGGACCCATGTATCTCCTTCGAGCTAAGCCCGACCGGACCCCATAGGTGAAAGTCCGGCCACCAGGCGCTCGCCAAGGAGCCCCTCCCCCAGGCCTGGCTCCAGGGTGAGGCCCCGGTAACCCTGCTCCGGGCAAGGGAGGCTGTGTCCACGCTATTATCTTTTTCATCCGTGTCTTTATGGATCGCTTTTTGTCTGGCCCATCACCTAGGACCAATTTGCCTTGAGAGACCCTACCAGGGGCTATTGCCCCCGACAACATAGCTCCTAGGCTCACACAGGCACGCAAACCCCTCCACCACGTTAAGGTGGTGATCCAAGGAGGAGCCTGCACAGCTAAAGGTTCTGTAAATTCTGATGTCTCATCTTAATTGACGTTGTTGGTGATAAATGTTTGTCCTCCACAGCCATGCCCATCCTGCCGAAAGAGAAGCGAGTGAAGAAGAATGTGAGCGAAGGAGAGAGTGTGGTGCTCCACTGTAACCTTCCGAAAAGTTCAGTGGCCCCCACTATTCACTGGATGGACAAGAGTGAGTTTAACTCCACCTCACGCTTCTGCCACACCCAAATAAGGGGCTCTTTAATGAGCTGGGGATTTAGACCAATGTTAGCATGTAGCATTATTGATAAAGACCTCCTTAATTAGCTGCTGATTCAGAGCAGTGTTAGCTTGTAGCATGTAGCATTTTATATTTTTAATGAGCTGGTGATTCAGAGCAGTGTTAGCTTGTAGCATGTAGCATTTATGATATTTTTAATGAGCTGGTGATTCAGAGCAGTGTTAGTGTCAGGGCGGTGTGAGGAGAAGATCACGGGAAGCGGACACACTCGCTACAACACAGATGATTTATTTAAGCGAAAACACGACAAACGAACTTAACGAGAAACACGAGATAACATTAACGAACAGGAAACCGGGCAAGCTAGATGATCAAACATTTCAAAACACAAACGAAGTAGGGGGTCACGAAAAGGTGTAAGAGAACGAACAGGGAACGAGGAATCAGAAACGAGAAACACTACGAAGAACCATGAGCATGAAACAAATAAAGAAAACAAGCAAACAGACAAAATCAAACTGACCGATCAGGAAGTGAGGGAAGAGGGCTTAAATACATGAACTAACTAGACACACCTGACATGGATAACAAGGGAAACGATGACAAAAGAGGCGGAGGTAAGAGTGAAACGAGGGCGGAGCTAGGAATGACAACAAACAGACAGCCACATGGAAGAGGAAAACAAACCAGAAAGTGTCAAGGTGTGACAGTTAGCTTGTAGCATGTAGCATTTATGATATTTTTAATGAGCTGGTGATTTAGAGCTGTGTTAGCTTGTAGAATGTAGCATTATTAATACAGAGCTCCTTTCTAAAGTTTGTCTTCCTGTGTTTTTTGTTTTGGTTTTGTTTTTCCTCAGAGCTGCTGCATATCAGTCAGAGTGAGCGTGTCACCACTGGTCTGGATGGTAATCTGTTTTTTGCTAACACGCTAGTTAATGACAGCAGAGACGATTACACCTGTCACGCCCAGTACATTGAGGCGAGAACCATTTTACCGAAGGAGCCCATCTCTCTGACCGTTAACCCATGTAAGTATCACAGGTCACAGCACATGGAAACCTTTACAATACTTTAACGTTGCAGTCAGTCATTTTTACCATTAGATTTCTCTAAGCTGTATTCAAAAAAAGCCATTTTCTTTATGAGTCAGACATGATTTCACTGCACTCTAACACACTGTAAAGCCCCGGTCACACAGGTTTTTTTTATTTTGCTTTGTCTAGCGAAGTGGGCATGACTGTGTGCAGGGAACTGTTTTGATTCAGCAGTTTTACGTCAGTGGCTCGGACAGAACACAGACAGTACAGAGAGCAGCAGAGGTCACACAGTCAGAGCAGGACAGAGAGAGGCACTATTGGTAGGAAAAGTTGACACGACATGATGATCAACACTAAGTTTTTCACCTGGCCTGGGTGCAGTGTATTGTAGTGTGTTACAGTCTGTTACAGTGTGTTACAGAGAGTTACAGTGACATACAGTGTGTTGTAGTGTGTTACAGTCTGTTACAGTGTGTTACAGAGAGTTACAGTGACATACAGTGTGTTGTAGTGTGTTACTGTGTGTGATACAGTGTGCTGCAGTGTGTTACAGTGTGCTGTAGTGCGTTATTGTGTGTGATGCAATGTGTTGTGTTGTATTATAGTGTGTTACAGTGAGATACAGTGTGTTGCAGTGTGTTACAGTAAGAAACAGTGTGTTGTAGTGGGTTACAGTGAGAAACAGTGTGTTGTAGTGTGTGATGCAGTGTGTTGTGTTGTATTATAGTGTGTTACAGTGAGAAACAGTATGTTGTAGTGTGTTACAGTGAGAAACAGTGTGTTGTAGTGTGTTACAGTGAGAAACAGTGTGTTGTAGTGTGTGATGCAGTGTGTTGTGTTGTATTATAGTGTGTTACAGTGAGAAACAGTATGTTGTAGTGTGTTACAGTGAGAAACAGTGTGTTGTAGTGTGTTACAGTGAGATACAGTGTGTTGCAGTGTGTTACAGTGAGATACAGTGTGTTGCAGTGTGTTACAGTGAGAAACAGTGTGTTGTAGTGTGTTACTGTGTGTGATGCAGTAGTGTGTTATTGTGTGTGATACAGTTTGTTGTGGTGTGTTATTGTGTGTGTTACAGTGAGATACAGTGTGTTACAGTGATAAACAGTGTGTTGTAGTGTGTTATTGTGTGTGATGCAGTGTGTTGTGTTGTATTATAGTGTGTTACAGTGAGAAACAGTGTGTTGTAGTGTGTTACAGTGAGAAACAGTGTGTTGTAGTGTGTTACAGTGAGAAACAGTATGTTGTAGTGTGTTACAGTGAGAAACAGTGTGTTGTAGTGTGTTACTGTGTGTGATGCAGTGTGTTGTGTTGTATTGTAGTGTGTTACAGTGAGAAACAGTGTGTTGTAGTGTGTTACAGTAAGAAACAGTGTGTTGTAGTGTGTTACAGTGAGAAACAGTGTGTTGTAGTGTGTGATGCAGTGTGTTGTGTTGTATTATAGTGTGTTACAGTGAGAAACAGTATGTTGTAGTGTGTTACAGTGAGAAACAGTGTGTTGTAGTGTGTTACAGTGAGATACAGTGTGTTGCAGTGTGTTACAGTGAGATACAGTGTGTTGCAGTGTGTTACAGTGAGAAACAGTGTGTTGTAGTGTGTTACTGTGTGTGATGCAGTAGTGTGTTATTGTGTGTGATACAGTTTGTTGTGGTGTGTTATTGTGTGTGTTCCAGTGAGATACAGTGTGTTATTTTGTGTGATGCAGTGTGTTATTGTGTGTGATGCAGTGTGTTGTGTTGTATTATAGTGTGTTACAGTGAGAAACAGTGTGTTGTAGTGTGTTACAGTGAGAAACAGTGTGTTGTAGTGTGTTACAGTGAGAAACAGTATGTTGTAGTGTGTTACAGTGAGAAACAGTGTGTTGTAGTGTGTTACTGTGTGTGATGCAGTGTGTTGTGTTGTATTATAGTGTGTTACAGTGAGAAACAGTATGTTGTAGTGTGTTACAGTGAGAAACAGTGTGCTGTAGTGTGTTACAGTGAGATACAGTGTGTTGCAGTGTGTTACAGTGAGATACAGTGTGTTGCAGTGTGTTACAGTGAGAAACAGTGTGTTGTAGTGTGTTACTGTGTGTGATGCAGTAGTGTGTTATTGTGTGTGATACAGTTTGTTGTGGTGTGTTATTGTGTGTGTTACAGTGAGATACAGTGTGTTACAGTGATAAACAGTGTGTTGTAGTGTGTTATTTTGTGTGATGCAGTGTGTTATTGTGTGTGATGCAGTGTGTTGTGTTGTATTATAGTGTGTTACAGTGAGAAACAGTGTGTTGTAGTGTGTTACAGTGAGAAACAGTGTGTTGTAGTGTGTTACAGTGAGAAACAGTATGTTGTAGTGTGTTACAGTGAGAAACAGTGTGTTGTAGTGTGTTACTGTGTGTGATGCAGTGTGTTGTGTTGTATTGTAGTGTGTTACAGTGAGAAACAGTGTGTTGTAGTGTGTTACAGTGAGAAACAGTGTGTTGTAGTGTGTTACAGTGAGAAACAGTATGTTGTAGTGTGTTACAGTGAGAAACAGTGTGTTGTAGTGTGTTACTGTGTGTGATGCAGTGTGTTGTGTTGTATTGTAGTGTGTTACAGTGAGAAACAGTGTGTTGTAGTGTGTTACAGTGAGAAACAGTATGTTGTAGTGT
The DNA here is from genome assembly GCF_029633855.1 of Hoplias malabaricus. NCBI lineage: Eukaryota > Metazoa > Chordata > Actinopteri > Characiformes > Erythrinidae > Hoplias > Hoplias malabaricus. The sequence goes on along the minus strand of NC_089804.1, from coordinate 60,258,323 downwards.
GTTACAGTGAGAAACAGTGTGTTGTAGTGTGTTACTGTGTGTGATGCAGTGTGTTGTGTTGTATTGTAGTGTGTTACAGTGAGAAACAGTGTGTTACAGTGAGAAACAGTGTGTTGTAGTGTGTTACAGTAAGAAACAGTGTGTTACAGTGTGTTGTAGTGTGTTGTAGTGTGTTACAGTGAGAAACAGTGTGTTGTAGTGTGTTACAGTAAGAAACAGTGTGTTACAGTGTGTTGTAGTGTGTTGTAGTGTGTTACTGTGAGAAACAGTGTGTTGTAGTGTGTTACTGTGTGTGATGCAGTGTGTTGTGTTGTATTATAGTGTGTTACAGTGAGATACAGTGTGTTGCAGTGTGTTACAGTGAGAAACAGTGTGTTGTAGTGTGTTACTGTGTGTGATGCAGTGTGTTGTGTTGTATTGTAGTGTGTTACAGTGAGAAACAGTGTGTTGTAGTGTGTTACTGTGTGTGATGCAGTGTGTTGTGTTGTATTGTAGTGTGTTACAGTGAGAAACAGTGTGTTACAGTGAGAAACAGTGTGTTGTAGTGTGTTACAGTAAGAAACAGTGTGTTACAGTGTGTTGTAGTGTGTTGTAGTGTGTTACAGTGAGAAACAGTGTGTTGTAGTGTGTTACAGTAAGAAACAGTGTGTTACAGTGTGTTGTAGTGTGTTGTAGTGTGTTATTGTGTGTGATACAGTAGTGTGTTATTGTGTGTGATACAGTGCATTTTAGTGTGCTGTTGTGTTATTGTGTGTGATACAGTGTGTTGTGGTGTGTTATTGTGTGTGTTACAGTGAGATACAGTGTGTTGTAGTGTGTTATTGTGTGTGATGCAGTGTGTTGTAGTGTTATAGTGTGTTACAGTGAGATACAGTGTGTTGTAGTGTGTTACAGTGAGATACAGTGTGTTGTAGTGTGTTACAGTGAGATACAGTGTGTTGTAGTGTGTTACAGTGAGATACAGTGTGTTGTAGTGTGTTACAGTGAGAAACAGTGTGTTGTAGTGTGTTACAGTGAGATACAGTGTGTTGTAGTGTGTTATTGTGTGTGATACAGTAGTGTGTTATTGTGTGTGATACAGTGCATTTTAGTGTGCTGTTGTGTTATTGTGTGTGATACAGTGTGTTGTGGTGTGTTATTGTGTGTGTTACAGTGAGATACAGTGTGTTGTAGTGTGTTATTGTGTGTGATGCAGTGTGTTGTAGTGTTATAGTGTTTTAGAGTGAGATACAGTGTGTTGTAGTGTGTTACAGTGAGATACAGTGTGTTGTAGTGTGTTACAGTGAGATACAGTGTGTTGTAGTGTGTTACAGTGAGAAACAGTGTGTTGTAGTGTGTTACAGTGAGATACAGTGTGTTGTAGTGTGTTACAGTGAGAAACAGTGTGTTGTAGTGTGTTGAAGTGTTGTGAAGTTGTGTTATTCTGTCTTTCATGTGAAACCACAGCTCCTCATAAGACAGTGCTCAGAATATTATTATAGTGTTTATTATAAAAACACTGTGTAGGGGCTGTGTGTGTGTCTGCCTGACTGTCTGCCTGACGTCTTGAGAGATGGTCTGCCCCCTTCCCCCCAGAGGTGTGTCCGGTTGCTTTTGGAAAGGGATTATTGGAATATTTCCCTCTGATCTTCACTTTAATCTTTGGATATGGTCCAGTTGGGCAGCAGACAGCCGTCCAGCCGCCGTAACTCTCTCTTCCTGAATACAGCGCTGGTTATTCCGTGTTTACGCTCTGACTCCTGTTCTGTTTATGAGGCGTCAGCAACTACACCATGAACCAAACCCATCGCCGACTCTTTAGTTTTATGCAAAAATTTAAAAACATTGTTTTTCTTGTGAAATTTCCAGTAAGTTTGATGTGTCACATGACCCTCTTCCCATTGAAAAAACAAAAGTTGGATCCAAAATGGCCGACTTCAAAATGGTTGCCCCCCCCCCCCCCTCTCATATACTAATGTGCCACAAACAGGAAGTAAATATCACAAACCATTCCCATTTTATTAAGGTGTATTTATATAAATGGCCCATCCTGTGAGCTCCTTATAATAATACCTTCGGTTGGGAGCACAGACAGAAAGTCACAGTGGCTTTTAACCTCTGTCCTCTGTGGAATGAACAGGAATATAATGAACATATCGACTGCTTTGTGCTCCACACTCCGATCTGAATCAGCTCTCATGCTTTTTCAGAAATAAAACAGCGCCTCCAACAGGACAGAAAGCCCTGTGTATTATTCCTACAGTTATAGGTGAGGTCTGAATCTTCTCTGATTGATTTCACTGTGCTCAGTGTGAACATGTTTGCCCTGGGACTCCTCTATCACTAGGGGGCCTGCAGGTAGAGGCTAATGGTGTACAGCGCCTCCTGCTGCTTGTATCGCATGAAGGATCGCCATCGTGATGATCTGCTGTCTAGTTTGACTCAGATGTGTAATCTGGTTCTGAGTGCGCCCTGGTGGTCAAACACAATAAATAAAAATGTTTGCAGTGAGTAACAAGTAAAAAGATTTTTTTCTGCTGTGAAAATGGTGATCTTCTGCTGATTGTGGGCCACTTACTCTACACTTTGCGAAAAGTGACGGATGATCACTGTTTTTATGTTTTTTTATGTGTTAAAGAATGTTAAGAGTTAAAGTAATATTAAAGGCGCAATCGAAGCTGGATGTGTAAACAAGGCCTGACCCACGTGTGGGACCCAGTCTATGGAGCATAAGGCGCTCCTTGTTTTCATGCCATTTGTGTGTTGTAGAAAACATTTTTAAATGTTTTTAATGGTGTGCTG